>NW_022990025.1:253010-503010 GCF_902827175.1 Gymnodraco acuticeps | reverse complement strand
TGTGGTTGAATGTTTCAGTCTTATTCTACTTTATGATGTAAATTGATGTACGGTGGGACCACACTCAACTCTGAAGACGCCTATTGATTTAAGTATTGACCAAATTATTATTAGACTAATGTTTTCAGGTTATCATAAATGATAAAAAGAGTGGACTGTTAGGGATTAATTTAGTCTTTACTTAAGACATTTGACCTTTGGGCCTGTTGACATTTACGACGAAGCCGAAGTCTGTTATCTGTCTTAAGGAATGGGAAGTTTCAGCTATTGCTGACATTATCAGTTTTATGACCGGTCAACTCTCGGTCACAAGAACCATAAAGTCAGATAAGTGATTCAGTGTCTCCAGGTGTTCACAGATACCTTCCCCCAATATGTGGATTTGGCTCTCTGTAAACTGGTTAAAAGGTCTACCAAGATGAGAGGGTGATCAGAATTGACATGACAACGCACCCGTGCAGTCAGAACCTTTGGCTGCTGTGACTTGTTATATGAATTCTCCGGCCGATGCTTGTAATAAACGACCAGTGTTTGACATCAGAACTCCTGCTCGTCCTGTGTCTCCTTCGTGAGTCGGTGACTCCCACTGCATTGCTACACAGAAGTTTCCCTTACACCTACTACTGCTGCACCCCCTGTAATCTCAGATTGAACCGGGCCTGTTTGAATGAGTAGGTAGGCTACTTGGTATCATTGTTGCTTCAGCCGTCTTCTACCAGCATATCAATAGTTGTAGTATGTTTCACTATGATCTACCTTCTGAAGTCTAAGAGGACAACTTGTGTATGTATTAATTAAACCTTATAGCAAGTATAGAACAGGAAAGTGGCTTTTTCTAGCAATTGATTGCTATGCCGCTGTTCAGAACAGCCAATGATAGCAAAAAGTTTGTAATTCAAAGTATGGTGAATAATAAATGAAATGTTAGCGGTTAATGTTAATGCGTGTTGTCACGTTGTAGCCTCTTGGCCTCCCGCTGCTACTGTTTCTACAATAATGTTCTACTCCTTGTCAAACTGCCATGAACTCTTGTTGCTCTCACAAATGTCACCCCAGCCTCTGACATATGCAGCTCTGGCTTTTGGTGTCAACCCTGAAATAGTTAGTGCTGCATTGGAAGCACAACAAACTGTTTTGGCTCCAAACTGGCCCTGGAACCTGGAAAAGGGTTTAGTAAGTGAGAAATCAAGACAGGGGACACGCAGATATTTATTGATAATGATCTGAAAATGTACGGAATAGTACCTCCACAGGAATTATGTTTATTAACTGAAACTCAAAGGGAGTGTCTTTGTTGTCTTGCATACAAAACTGAAGTCAGGACATGTTTAGCATAGCTTAGCATAAAGACTGGAAGCAGGGGCAACAAATAGCCTGGCTCTGTCAGTTGAATAAAATACCTCTAAAGCTCACGGATTAACACATATGAACAATCGTTTAATCTGTGCACAAACAGAAATGTAAAATAGACAATGAGACTCGGCCTGTTGCAGTAAAATTGTAATTCTTTCAGATTCAGAAAAATATCTAATTTAAATATAATGAATATAGATATTGTAACTAAAGACGTTGGATGTTATCTTGGAGAACTGTACAGACATACCACAGATGCAGTGCATATTATTAATGCAGACAAGAATGCATGAATTTCAGATGGGATTTAACATCTGTGAATAATGCAAAGGCTGAAGCTGAAATGTTTGTATTCTATGAACTATACTGGCATTTCAGAAATGTGATTTGTCAGCATGTCAGCTTGCAATTAGGTATAGAGTGAATTTAAAGGGATAGTGGAAATGGAACCTCAAATAGTTTCGTTTTAACTTATATACAAGCATAATTACGTACCAAAACAATCACACCTGATTAAAAAAATATAATAATTGCCTTACGCATGTTAGAAGCACTTTATTGCAGCTTCCCCGAAGTTTTTTAGAAACGAAATGTTCGACTCAGCCAAACCGGAAGTGACGAAAACTCAGGAAGACGATACGATAACAAACTATGGCGTCTATGCAGAATGAACGTGGAAGGGCAAATATACCAGACAAAGAAGAAGGATTGTACGAGGTATCCAGTGATGATAGCGAGTCAGAAACATCCTCTCGGCTTTCCTACGAAAATGTCGTTTTAGGAACCGAATCTGAATCCGGTTCAGTAAGCGACGATGGTGACAATATTGAGCCAGACGATGGACCATTACGTCCTTATTTGTTCGAGCCCGAGCCCGAGGTGATGGTTCACGGCATGGGCAATGGCGAGGATGACCAGGACCAGGCGCCAGATGATGCACCCCTACGCACAAATAATCTTGACTGGTAGGTCCCTAAGCATAGCTCACGCATCTTAAGATCACCTGTAGCCTTTACAAATATTAATCATTGTTAACCAGTTAAGCCCGAAGGTCCCCCCAGTGGACCCCTCCCACAGTTTTTTCTCTCTCACATGTCTCAGGGCTTCTTAACATTTATGAAACTATTAATGTTTCATACCCTTTTAAAGGTAAGAAACTCCGCTAACTGACAATAAGAACAATTGTTAGCTAGAAAAAACACGAGTAATACCAAGCCTTTGAATTAGCATTGAGCGAAACAATGCTAACTAATGCTAACGCTTTTTTACACACAACACACGGTAGAAATGCCCTTATTACTATCTTAACTGCACAAACAAGATATACGATTTAAAGCTGAGACTCCACAGATTCCACACATGTAATCATCACTGTAAGACCTCTAATTCCTGGAGCTATCAGCCAGAAAAAAGAAAGTAAACAACATCCGGTTCCAAAAATATTACAATAATTACGTCTTACCTTTTTTGATTTGTGATCAAAAGTTGTGTTCAACGGAATAAAAACGCATCTCAAGGTTAATCCAATGTCTTTGTGTCACGTAGAATTTTTTACTGATAATCCATCATCATATTTATGGCAATATACTCGGTACCATAATAAAGGTCGGCTATTCACATGCAAATGCTATTGAATGTCCGCCATTGTTTGTGCCCGTCTTCCTATGCTCTCGTCATCACCCGAAGATTCCCGACGATTCCCGAAGTATTTCGTTTCATTGAGAGGGCGCAGTAAAATTGAAAATAAAATGAAACTAGGCGCATGAAATAAAAAAAAATTGTTTATTATGCTTATTTTTAATAAAAATACATAAGTTAAACCCAAAATTCGCGGATTTCCACTATCCCTTTAAGATTCTTTCTATAGAAATAATCTTAAATTCACCAAAAAATATATGTATGATATCATCTCTAATGTTGAACTCAAATGGGCTAGCAGTACACTCTCACTGTTTGTCCCGAGTGTATCTGCTGAATACTAGATTATAAATAAAGGTGCTTTCAGCCTTCCATCAAGCAGGATACTTCATTGGGACATC
Source organism: Gymnodraco acuticeps (assembly GCF_902827175.1). NCBI lineage: Eukaryota > Metazoa > Chordata > Actinopteri > Perciformes > Bathydraconidae > Gymnodraco > Gymnodraco acuticeps. Next base: position 499,618 of record NW_022990025.1, on the reverse strand, counting down.
TGTTTTTAGCCTGTCACAGATTGCTTCTGCTGTTCCTGTTTGCTTCCCTTCTCCTTCTCCTTTAGTATAATAATAATCACTACATGTTTTATTTAGCAAGCTTGTATCGAGGCAACATCTCCAACTGTACAACTAGGAAGGAGGGCTCAGATTTCTGTGTGAGAGGGGGGAGGACTTCTGAGTTTACATATGGCTCCCATCAGAGAGCAGCGGATGGACCCCATCAGTGGGTTTGGAAGTGCTTTATTTTTGAAAATATACAGTGGCACATAGAATACATGTTAAGCCCATAGAGTATGGTTATAATAATGATGGGTTGTAAAAAGTCTATGGAAGAGAAATGTGTGTGATGAAAAAGTAGGGAGTTACCAAAATTACAAATAATACATAATTGTCAAAGCTGGTCTTTGAATAACAAAGTGAAGAGAGGACAGTGGTCCTGATCAATGCAGTTTTTGGTATCATACATTATCTACAACAATACAAGTAATAATTTTCTGATAATAAGGCCAAAATTATGTCAACGAAAAGCTGATTATTTCAAGGCAGGCCATCCAAAAATAAGCACAAAGACTTAAAGAAAAAGGACAAAGAATAATGAGGTTTTGTACATTGAATCATCCATGTTATACAGGTCATTCCTTTTTTTGGGAAGTTTAAGAAACCCCAAATAATATATGAATGTGTAAGTGGGAAATGCATCGATGTCTGAATCAAATTGAAAGACAACCTGTCCATTTGTTGTTGAGATTTTGCACTCAAACCCACCAATGCTAATCCCATGATGGAGCAACAACAAAGTGTTCAAGCCGACTGTTCTATTTCGTATATGGCTTCGCCCTCTAAGGCTATCGCTATTGGGTTTACCCTTCTGCGCTCCCGTGCAGTACTGAAAACACTTGTAGTCCACGCCCACCCGCTAGATGGGCCCCACCCTCGGGCCTCCTTCCGGTATAAATAGGGAGGTTGCCCGGCGATCTGCTCCCTCTTTTCTTCAGCAACCAGCAGTTTACTGAAGCACGAGAAAAGCAACATCATGAGCAATAAAGAGTGTGTAATAAAGTATGTGCCCTTCGTGCAATATGGGCTACATTATGAGCTACGATTTGCATCCAATATGCGCAGACTGTCTGGGGCCAGAGCACGCGGACGCGGCTCTCAGCCAGCAGGTCGCATGTCCTCACTGTGTGCGTCTTCCTTCATCCGACAGGAAGCGAAGGGCGGACGCTCTAGCTGCTGCGGGTGAGGAAGACGTCTGGGGTGGGCAGGAGCCCATCCAGAACACACCACCGTGGCTCCAGAGGAGGCGGAGGAGATCGCTAAGGCGGCCAGCACGGCGCTCTCGCTGTGCGCAGCCGTGGCGGTGTCCCAGGCGAGGATTACAGCCTGGATGACACAGATCCAGCGTCACCTCTGGTTACAGCAGGCAGCGGTCACAGAGCCAGCCAGGAAGGTTTTACTGGATGCTCCGATCAACTCGGACGGGCTGTTCGGGCCCCAGTTCCTGGCCATGGTTGATTCCATGAAGGCGGCATCGGAGCAGGCGGAGGACATCCGCCAGCACGTCGGCTGGCTCCAGCCAGCGGCAGCAGCAACAGCCAACCCGGCCACAGCGGCAGACGGACAGACACCAGCAGCAACAGCAGCCGAGGTGTCAGAATCGTCCGTCAGCGGCGGCCGGGGCACCGGCCCACACCTCCAGGGCACCGCCCCCACCAGAGGGGGGTAAAAAGGGAGTGAGATACTCCCGTTCGGCGTCTGCTCCATGAGAGCCGCCGAGGAGACAGAGCGGCCTTGACGGTTTGGGAGGGAGTGTGAGGAAAATAAAAAGAAGCTTATTTTCCAACATGTTGGCTGAGTCATCAGTTTCAAATGTGTTTCACATATCCCCCACTCTGGGTAAACCAGCTGCCTATGACCTATCGGTTAATAGCCAGCAGGATTCGTTACAAAAGCCTGCGCATTTTAATCTATCGATTAATAAGCTGCGGAGCACAGTAACTACACCAGCTGCTTTCAATCTGGTGATTAGTAGGCAGCATGGTTCGCTGCAGGGTTCTGGTGGTTATAACTTTCGGTTATTAAACCACAGACCTCGCGGCATTCCTCTATCCGAGATACGCCACCTACACACGGTGACAATAAGCCCATGAGCGCCGTGGTAACGCCTCACACTATAAAAAAGGATTTTGGAGGGTAGTATATATTATCCAAGCAAATCATTTAAATTGTACTCAAGGTATATAAGTGAGCATTGTTAGTATATTTGAATGGGTAAATTCTACTTACACTACCCAATTTCTGACAGTACCAACTGAAACACAAACAATCTGGGTAAAATCTACTTGAAGACATTAGGCCCACACTGCCCCTTTGCGTCTGCGGTGATTCTTGGCTGCAGGCCAGAGGAACGGTTCTCTTTCGCGCCTCCCTCCTCCTGGTGTGTGGAAATGTTGGAAGGTAAGATATTACTGTCTATCATGTCCTACATATAAATGTTCACGTTTTTTGAGGTTCATCACAAGACTTGTGTTCTGCTTGCTTCACTGTTAGACAAGGAATGTAAGTTTGTTCTCATCTATTACTCACTGGAAGTCGGTCACTGATGCTAGATAGCTGTAGCTAACATAGGAGCTAAGAGTAAAGCACTATGATGTTTAGCTCCATATTGTTAATACTTGTTATTACAGCAATAATGTGCATGTTGACGGCATGCCGTCTGAAATGAGTTAAGCGTCACGGCGACAGTTGTATATTAATGTAAGTTAACCAGCCAAGTTGTGTTTCACGTTAGCATCGTGCATGCCTAGCAGAGAAGGCTATTGTTTGCTAGCTAAGTACTAACAAGAACAGCGCGCGGAAGGCGGCATTCGTTTAAATCAACCTTTGAAGTTGGTCGTCCTCTATATAAGGTGTGTTTGTCCAATGTTATTTTCCACACATTATCCAATGGTGATACACACTGCAAAAAATCAGTAGCCGTTTATTAAATAACATGTCAGTTCAAGTAAAATGACGAACTCTGACCCGGTTGAGTAGTATTGAGTACAGTAACGGTTTGCGGGGGACACATTCAAATGATGCACAAGGCTAACTAAGTTGAAGCTAGCTTGTAGCATCTCTCTTAGTCTATCTAACGTCGGCCGTCAGTTTCCTCGTGTGTCTGTGTTCATATGAGCGTGCATGAAACGATCAATACTGAGACAACTATCTTGCGACTATCTCTTAGTGAAAAATAACCATCGTATATTCTGCCAAGCCACAGTAATAATGATTTATGATTAATTTGTCTTTTTTGAGGTATAGCTGCAGCAATAGCCTATAGACTTATGTTTACATTAAGCTTACTGTAATAAATAAATAAATCCGTTTCCAAAATCCGTTTCCAAAATACGACTGCTTGCCATCAGATCCTGTAGTAGAGCTACTCGGAACACTGTATTTCTTTGATGCAGCAAAAACCTTCATTTTGGCCATGATGGCGGTGATGTCTCCTTCTAGGTCCAGTTGTTCTCTTCTTCTCCTCAGCTCATGTTCCTGTTTTTCCAAAGCATGTTCCTGGTTTTCCAAAGCATGTTTCTTTTGAAGTAGATTTTGTAAAACCATCAGGGCGGACACTTCCGCCTGAGCTTTTATATAAGCAGATGCAGTTCTTGATAGGCCTACTCTGGATCTTGAGCCATGAAAAGTCAATGTGCTAGTTCTGTTTCTAATATTTAACACACTGTCCACTCCATCCTCATTTTCGTTGTTATCACTCATTTAGCATGTTGCAATATGCACACAACAGTATTCACAAATGTCAATCTTGTCTCTGACGTGGTGCCTGATCAGTGATCACAGCTGTGCACGTTACAAACAATTCCGGAATTCCAAACCTTCGCCGATATCGGCATAACCAGCACGCACAAAACAGGCCAAATAACAGTCCCCAATGGACTCAGCAATCTTTTGGTGGTTTTAAGATAAGACTTTAACCCCCCTTTATCCTCTCCCATCCCATGATCTGTCTCTGATGTTTGAGTGTGTATGAATCATTATGAAATGTGTTCTGCCCTCTTGTGGCATTATAACATATTGCAGAAACACTGATTATCATTACAGGGGGTTTTACAGGTCACTGCCATGTGAGGAACCCTAACACGGACATATGCCTGAATAAATCAGTGGATGGATAAATGAATCAAGAAATGTGAAATGAATGAATATCAGGATATTGAAAGGTCCAGTTACTACACCTGCTGCAACAACACATTTAACTTTAACATCACGAGCCCCCAATTTATGTTACGCCCAGGTCTAGGGGAACCTAGGCGCAGCACAAAATGTGCACTTTCCCCACTCTTCCCACTCCCAAGAACATGGACACCGAGTCAGAGAATGCCGTTTGGTAAATTTAATTACCAAAGAATTATTTACAAACAGGAGTAACAAAACTAGGGCCGGGACTTTAACGCGTTAATTAAGATTAATTAATTACACAAAAATTAACGCATTTTAATCGCACTTATTTTTGCACCGCGGAACGTTTCTCACTGGATGAGTTTCAGGCGTACCGATTATACTGGAGCACCAACTAACGTTCATGACTTCAGACAACAACAAACCACAGTGAACAACAGTGGGATATGTTGTTTTAAAAAACGGACGGATGGAAGCGTCGATAAGAGCACGGTTGTGTGCAAATTATGCAAAAAGGAATTCGCATATCACCGCAGCACATCAAGCCTCAAGTATCACCTCAATGCAAAACATATAGCAGCTAGCGTGGAAGCTAGCGTGGACGTTAGCCTCTTTTATCGCGTTCACACCAAAAAGAGCCGGTACTAAAATTAGTTCATGAGAACCTTTTTACCCCCACGAAAGTCCCTGCTAGAGAGCAGAGAGCTGCTAGAGAGCAGGGACTTTCGTGCGGCTCTCTTGTGAGAAAAGAGCTATATTTTTGATTGGCTGGGCGGATTGCAAACCACGCCCCGTAAAACTCCCAAAAAGTTTTGTGAAGCCGCCATTTTATTATCCTCGCATTAGCATTATTAGCATTAGCCCAGCGCAGAAATGCAGAGAGACTAATTTATGGCAACACAAAATAAAACATGGGAGCGGTGGAGATGAGGAGGTGTCGGCGTTCTGGCGATTTACTCGGAAGGCTTCAGTAGAAGCTGCTGGGACTCCCAGCAGCTTCTACTGAAGCCAGTCCCTAACTCCGGGGACTTTGGGCGGCAGTATACGCCGTGAAGTGGTTTGCGGCCTGCCAGTAAACCCAAAGCAGAAGAAGAAGAAGTGACGTCAGCGGCTTAATTTGCCTAATCCACCCCCAAATTCAAAGAGTTCTCATGAACTAAGTTCTCATGAACCTTTGTGGGAAAAGTACTGCGGTGTGAATGCGCCTAATGGTATACTAAAATCCATGTGAAAAAAATTGCTTCTCACTGTTCTCAGGTAAAATATGTATATGTGATTACAAATGCGATTAATTTCGATTAATTAATTACAAAGCCTCTAATTAATTAGATTATTTTTTTTAATCGAGTCCCGGCCCTAAACAAAACCAAAAAAACAAACAAACCTTTAAACACAAAATCTTACCGAAACGAGAAAATAAATATACAGGCTTTTTACCTACTCTAACGTAAACAGGAGAAAACGAACAATCCAAAAGGGAAAAAGAAAAGAAGGGTTTGCACTCCTGACAATATAAATCCGTCTTACAAAGACAGGCAATGTGAAAATAGCTCATAGCCAGCGGAGAAGGACAAAATGATATCAAAGTGCGAACACAGCACCACAAGACAACATATCTAAACAAGCGCCACATTGGGAGTAGGAGAAGTTGAGTCAGAGAGAGCGGCCGGGGAACTACACGGCTGCAGCTTAATATGCTCCCGTCTCCTCAGGTGGACCAATCAGCATGCAGAAGGCACTTTAAAATGCCTTCTACCATTATTGTTGTTGTTCCTCATAAACATTTAATGATCCCTCAGCTCATGTTTAATTGAAAATGCACAAACCCATAGTCTCTCTGTGAACTCATTGCAATACTACAAGGGTGTGTTCACAGACATACACCCCCTCCCCCCCTCAGTACACGTCTCATGGGGGCAGATGATGTTGGTTGTGCCATCCGGTCTCTCCTGGCTCTCTGCACATTCTCACTGCACACTGCACTGTCTTCTAAAAGCCTGTGTGTCTGTGTGTATATTATTTATAGCATAAATAATATAAATAAAAACCTATAAAATAATAGAAAAATAGAAACATCATAATGATTAAAAGACCATTTATGTCTCACTAATAAAAAGCTACATCTAAAAATATGTGTATACAGCTATTGTTTACAAATGTCCACTTATCTTTTAAGTGGCGATTTAAATGATAAGTGTTACATCAGATTCATCAACATGAGCCACACGCTCCAATTCAGCTATTTATTTGTTCTATGTCTTAACTATTCATTCGACCAATTCATCCTGTGAATTAATTTGACTGAAACCTTAAAACTGAACTAACTGACTGCTAGGGTTAACTTTGATTTAAACATTTGTAGAATACTAAGAGCTTTATTGAGTAGGTGTAACTGTATTAACCGCTTAAGCCCTGAGCCTGTTTTTAAGGTTTCAGGCTCGAAAATGCTATGCTCAAAACAAATGACTATAACTTAACTTCTAAAAGGGTTATATGAATAATTTCTTTTATCAAAGCAAGGTTACATCTGTGAGTTGGATGTAGAAGTGTCAGAATCAATATAGATATTTCTCAGTCAGAGTAAATTCAGATGGAACATAGTAAAAAAAGTTAAATTCTTACCCCCGCCTAAAAAAAAACCATTACTTATAATGAAAACTACCCTTGAATGATGGGATAGTAGACCAAAAGCTTTAGGAATCCAAAGTATAACATATAATAAGTACCCTGTATCAAGATTGAGGCAAAACAAGTTCAATTTGACCTTTTTAGAGAGGTTTAGCTAAAAGTAGTCCAGGCGGACTGACCTTTGGGCACATTTGGATACCATCAGTGCCATTTGACCTTTTTCAGGTACCATACTGTAAAAATAATTGTATTATCACTATAGGTAATCATTCCATCCAAATACAAGTGTTTTAAAAAAAAAAAAAAATTATTACATTTTTTTTGTATGTAAATGGTGTGTGTGTGTCTGTGTGTGGACTTTGCCACAGCCCTTACATGTTTATCACCCGACTAACACTTCTAGGAAGCTTTACTTACACAATAACAATTAGGAAACATAGGATACACTTGTCTCTTGTCTTGAGCAGATTTATTTAAAAAATAACACTAAAAAACGACACTAAAACCGAAATAACACCACGAGCATTTTTTTTGTAAATACTGGCAAAAAAGAAAAAATGTACACAACCTGAATGTGTTTAGTGTTTTTGAATTGAGGCACCAGGCACTTAGTGCAGTAGATAGGTCTTCACCGTTGTGTTGCCAGCATCAGAGCACCTCCTGAGCGTGGTGGCATCTTCCCCATAATACTTGGGAATGCATACGAGCTGCTCCCTGAAGGACTTCTGGGTGTGTGGCTTCGTCCTGCCGGGGTCACCCCTCATCTTGTGCAGCTCCTTGTGGAGAAGGAAGCTGTTCCCCACTGCAATGTCCAGAAAATGGTAAAAAAAAAGGTCTTGTACCATTTCATGGTTTTGTGGTGAACACTGTAGTACCCAATCAAAGCATCGGACACATCCACGCAGCCCATACTTCTGTTGTAGTCCACCACAGCGTCAGGAACGGTAACACCCTTAGTCTGCCACACACCAGCCCGTTTCACTTTCCTCCTGACAGTCTGTCCACTGAATCAGAAGATGCAGAGGGAGGCTGAGTTAGTACTGGTGCAGACGTCCGGCGGCGTAGCTTGGATGTTGATGGCTCTGGGGCAACTGTATGCTGATCTGATGCACGTCGTAGCTCGGATGAGGCAGATGTTGATGGCTGTGATCCAGAAGCCATTTAATACTTGTCTTCATCACTGTGAAAACAAATGTGGAAAAAACAATTACTTTGATTACTTCACTGGATTATTCTTTCAAAAATGTAACTCAAATCAGAAATAATTCCTCCATTTAGCGTGTGTGAAATAACAGTATACATATATATATATATATATATATATATATATATATGTGTATATACTGTTATTTCATATATATATATATACTATAGCGTGTGTGAAATAACCGTATACATATATATATATACTGTTATTTCATACACGCTATAGTATATATATATATATATCAGTGGTGGGCCAGCAAGGCCTTCTCTGCTGGCCTAAACATCATCAGAATATAAATTTAATTTTGATATATTTTTTCCACAAATATGTATTAAATTATTCCCCATAGTCTATTCTTTTCATTTCATAGCTTTCCTCTTGGTTGCGCTGCTTCCAGCCTCAGAACAAGATTTGGAGGGCTGGCCTTTATGTTAGAGCTTTTATCCAATCATATTTCAGCCATAATGTGTTGCCAGGGTCCAAGAAATCTGCCCTTAGGCCTTCAGAATCAACAGTGCGGGCGCCTGTAGCTTAAAGTGAACGGAAACAAAACTGTGGCGTTAACCAATCAGATTTTGAGTTGGCGACAACGGGCCAGCTAGCAGGCGTACGATGACGTCAGCACGTGCACGTCTTTTGATTGGATACGCACTATTGAGAGGCAGAGCTATGTAGAGCTAGCAAACTGAACTTGAATTTGAACGAGCTAATTTGTGTAGATTTCTACAAGCTGTTTTTTTTCAACCCACAATGGCTGAAGGAGGAGAAGAGATCGATTTGGTCGCAGATATAATTACAACGCCATTTTCAAGACGAACTTTTCAAGAAAAGCTAGACATTGTGAGAAGAGAACGGCCAACCCCGACGCTAGCGAGCCTATCACAGCGGGGAAAAGGGTTTGTCCGCCACTTTCAAATCACTAACTACGAGCGGTACCCCTGGCTCACAGCCTCCGAGAGGCACTGCAAATTGTACTGCTGGGAATGCCTGCTATTTGCAAATGATCGATTTGGTGTTTGGAGCCACACTGGATTTGCAAACTTGAGTTGTCTAACCAAGGCAGCAACGAGACACCAAAGCACGGCTGGGCACTTACAAGCAATGATGCTTTTGAAAACCTTTGGGGACACCCGAGTGGATCTACAGCTCAACGAACAAGTGCGCCGGGAAACGGAGCTCCACAACGAAAGGGTGAACAAAAATAGGGAAATATTGAAAAGACTGATTGATTGTGTCCTGTTTTTGGGTAAACAGGAACTTTCATTTAGGGGACATGATGAAAGCGCCGAGTCCAGAAACAGAGGAAACTACGTGGAGCTTCTTTCTTTGCTTGCTGAGAACAACACAGACTTGCATTACCACCTGTCCACAAACAAAGTGTTTACTGGGACGTCAGGCAAAATACAAAACGACCTGATTTATGCTATTGCTGAAGTGATGGGAGAAGAGATCAAAATGGAGATTAAAAAAGCACCCTTTGTCGCTGTTATGGTGGACGAGACGACAGACGTGGGTAATGTAGCACAGCTGGCACTTGTCCTGCGTTATGTGACGGACACAGGTGTCAAGGAGCGGTTTGTCAGATTTGAAGATGTTACAAGCGGCAAGCGAGCTGATGACATTGCCGCTCTTATTTTCCGTTTCATGGAGGAATATGAATGTAGTCTGGATAAAGTTGTGGCACAGTGTTATGATGGCGCAGCGGTCATGGCATCTGGACTAAATGGGGTGCAGGCTAAAGTTAAGGAGAGGGCACCTATGGCCTTATTCATTCACTACTATGCACATCGACTACATTTAGTACTGACTCAAGGGGCCTCAAAGCTTAAAGAATGCAAGGTCTTTTTTGCCAGCCTCAATGGCCTTGCAGCATTTTTCTCCAGATCCCCTAAGCGCACGCAACTGCTGGATGACATTTGCAAGCGTCGTCTTCCTAATGTTGCACCAACGCGGTGGCAATATACATCGAGATTGGTCAATGCAGTCTTTGAGAAGAGAGTTTCCCTAAAGGAGGTGTTTGACCACATACTGGAACATCATGAGGAGTATGATGGGGATACTATGCTTAGCGCTGATGGATTTAATGCACGTCTGGATGATTTTGAGTTTTGTTTTTTGCTTGAAACATTCAATGGGATTTTTAAGCATTCAGATGTGCTCTTTGGAATACTACAGAAACAAACATTGGATGTACAATTCTGTCTGACAAGGGTGAACGAGTTTTGTGACACAATTGAGCGAGAGAGGTGCCAGTTTCGTCAGATCTACGAGGACACAGCGCGCATCTCAAATGGTCCGAGCGCACGCAGAGGCCCACGTACAGCACAAGGAGACCTTCGCGCATACTACCAACAACTCCACAGCAATATTCTGGACAACATTCTTTGCCAGATACGGAGTAGGTTTCAAGACCACGAAAAATTAATGTTTCTCTCCCTCCTGGACCCCCAGCACTTTCAGACCTACCGGAAAAAATTCCCGCAAGCAGCCTTAGCCAAATTAACACAGAGTCACGGAACACTGTTCGATCTGTCCCGGCTAAAAACAGAACTGACTGTAATGTATGCCATGACTGATTTTGATGGGAAAAGTCCCACTGATCTCCTTGATTTCCATAAGCAGAAAAATCTGAGTGAGAGCATGGGGCAGCTTTACACATTGGCATGTGTGGCAGTGACTATCCCTGTGTCCACTGCTTCTGTCGAGCGGTCATTCTCGGCCTTAAAGCGAATTAAAACTTATGCCAGAAATTCTACTGGACAGACTCGGCTTTCATCATTAGCCTTCATGTCTATAGAAAATGACTTATTGGTGGAACTGAAACGCACAGATAAACTGTACAACAGAGTCATTGAAGTCTTCTTGAGGAAAGAAAGGAGGATGGATTTTGTGTTCAAATAATCAGTTGTTTTGGTGAGTACAAAGCATTTTTTTATTTTTTTTATTTTAATATATTTTTGTCATTTTATGTCGTTAATATTAAATCAATATTAACGAATTAATATATATGTAATTAAAATGACAAATATATAAAAAATAAATGTTTGATGCTTCTGCAAGAGATATAGAGATGTGTGTGGCGCACTGGCTCAGCTGTGCAGTAAAAGTACTCAAGGAGACTTGTTGAATTGTTTTGGTTTAACCTTTATCAAAGTGGACATTCAGGGCTAGGAATACACTTTCACCACTGTCGCAAATATATCCTCATGAACAAATGCAAATTAATTGTTTGTTTTCTTTTATTTTCAGTGAATAGTTTGTGTCTTTATCGTCACGTTTCTTAAATGAAACTGCTTTGGGTGCGACAATGCGCTGTTTAGTGAACAAACTTGTTAAAGCTCACATACTTTTGGTGGACTTAATAAAACTTTGTAGACTAATGCCTTAAAAGCCCCTTTTATTTTTAAGTTTTGACAGTATCCAAGCGATCTTAAAGCTGGTAGTTTAACACTCTTAATTGTAAATGCGGATATATTGATTATAAATGCTTCGGAAATATTAATATAACTCTGTTGTACTTGACTATGTTAAGGTGATGCAACGCCCGGTTATACTGCGTTTCTGTCTAAATGTATAGTTTCTAGAGCCATGGCGTCATAATGATGGTATTAAGAGGTGGAATAATTCAGGTAGGACTGTGTCGGACATCACTGAAGGCCTAGGTGTGAAATGCACGGCCCGCCACTGATATATATATATATATATATGTATACTGTTATTTCACACACGCTATAGTGTATATATATATATATATATATATATATATATATATATATATAGACTGATATACAATACAGCTTTATTTATAATCTGCTAATAGTCAATGTCTGTAGAACTACAAAACAGCATCCATTTGGCGTGTGTGGAATAACAGTATATATATATATATATACTATAACACGGCAGTATATAAATAAAGCTGTATTGTATATCAACCCAGTATATATATATATATATATATATATATATATATATATATATACTCTATATATATATATATATATATATATATACTGGGTTGATATACAATACAGCTTTATTTATATACTGCCGTGTTATAGTCACGAAATACAATTAATCTATTTATACGTTCACCAACATGATGTTGCCATTGTTTTAGTTTCTCACGGAACGATAACGCTACAACAACAAAGCGGCGTCCATTTTGTATTTTGCGAGTTTGGAATTACTATAGATTACACCAAATACACAACTAATAGATACAAACAGAGAGAGTACATACCTTTCCTGAAGTTCATAATCAGGGTTGCCTGCTGTTGTCTCTGTTCGCTGTGTTCTCTGTTCGCTGTGTTCGTTGCTGCTGTGCTGGAGGGGTTGTGCGGCTGCTTCTGCTACGTCTGTGCGTAAAGCAGCCGCTGCTGGCATTATTCATACTACGCAGGATCCTATCTCTGGAACCCATAGGTCGATTTGGGTGATTGACACCTTTTTTGAAACTTTGGAGCCAATAGAATCGAGGGGGGGGGGTTAGTAAATCCCGCTTTACACTTACGTCAAGGAGAGAGAGGCTTGCGTAAGGCAAGGCAAGGCAAGGCAAGTTTATTTATATAGCACTTTTCAACACAAGGCAATTCAAAGTGCTTTACAAAAAATGAAAGAGATTAAGAAAATGGCATTTAAAATCAGTCATTAAAAAGAAAAGCTAATAAAATAAACATTAAAAGAAAAAATACATGGATAAAAGTTACAGTGCTGTCAATTAAACATTAAAAGAAAAAAGTACATGGATAAAAGTTACAGTGCAGTCTAAGATATGAATAGTTCAATTAAAAGCAGCGACAAAAAGAAAAGTCTTCAGCCTGGATTTAAAAGTAGTCAGAGTTGTAGCGGACCTGCAGGTTTCTGGGAGTTTGTTCCAGATATTTGGAGCATAATAACTGAACGCTGCTTTACCATGTTTAGTTCTGACTCTGGGGACAGAAAGCTGACCAGTCCCTGAAGACCTGAGAGATCTGGATGGTTCATAATTTAGCAGGAGGTCAGAAATGTATTTTGGGCCTAAACCATTCAGTGCTTTATAAACCAGCAGCAGTATTTTGAAATCTATTCTTTGACACACAGGAAGCCAGTGTAAAGACTTCAGAACTGGAGTGATGTGATCCACTTTCTTAGTGTTAGTGAGGACTCGAGCAGCAGCGTTCTGAATTAGCTGCAGCTTCCTAATAGATTTTTTAGTGAGACCTGTGAAGACACCATTGCAGTAGTCGAGTCTACTGAAGATAAAAGCATGGACAAGTTTTTTCCAAATCCTGCTGTGACATTAGTCTTTTAATCCTAGATATGTTCTTTAGGTGATAGTAGGCTGATTTAGTAACAGTTTTAATGTGACTGTTGAAACTCAGGTCAGAGTCCATGACTACACCTAGATTTCTGGCTTTATCTGTTGTTTTGAACATTGCACACTGAAGCTCAGCGCTAACTTGTATACGTTCTGCCTTGGCTCCAAAAACCATTACCTCAGTTTTATCTTTGTTTAATTGGAGAAAGTTCTGACACATCCAGTCATTGACTTGTTCAATGCACTTACTCAGTGTTTGAATTGGAGCATAGTCTCCTGGTGAAATTGTTACGTAAATTTGTGTGTCATCTGCATAGCTATGGTAACTTATTTTGTTGTTCTTCATTATCTGAGCCAGTGGTAGCATGTAGATGTTAAAGAGAAGAGGCCCCAAGATGGAGCCTTGAGGAACCCCACATGTCATATTTGTCAACTCAGATGTGTATTTACCTATAGAAACAAAGTTGTTTCTGTCCTTTAAGTAGGATTCAAACCAATTTAGAACTGTTTCCGAAAGTCCCACCCAGTTCTCCAGTCGGTCTAGTAATATGCTGTGGTCAACAGTGTCAAACGCAGCACTGAGATCTAATAATACTAACACTGAAGTTCTGCCACTGTCTGTGTTTAAGTGGATGTCATTAAAGACCTTTACAAGAGCAGTCTCAGTGCTGTGGTTTGGACGAAAGCCTGACTGGAACACATCAAAACAGTTATTTAAATGCAAGAAATTACTCAACTGTTGAAAAACAACTTTTTCAATGATTTTACCTAGAAATGGCAGGTTTGATATGGGCCTGTAATTGTTCATTACTGAAGCATCTAGATTATTCTTTTTTAAGAGCGGTTTAATGACTGCAGTTTTCAGGGCCTGTGGAAAAATACCTGAGTGAAGAGATTTGTTTACTATATGAAGTAGATCTGAGGCCATGCAAGGCAAAACATCTTTGAAAAATCCTGTTGGAATAATATCAAGGCAGCAAGAGGAGGATTTCAGAAGTTGAATAATGTCCTCTAGGTTTTTATCATTAATCTGATGGAATTGTGTCATGATGTCTGAATTGATGTTAAGTGGAGATAGGGACAACACATTTGCTGTTCCTGATGCAGAGGCACTGACTGCTTGTCTGATTTTCTGAATTTTGTCAGTGAAAAAGGCAAAATCATTGCACGCCCTGGTGGATAGAAATTCAGAGGCTACTGACACTGGGGGGTTAGTTAGTCTGTCGACGGTAGCAAACAAGGCACGTGCGTTGTTTTTGTTTTTGGTAATGATGTCAGAGAAGAACGATTGTCGTGCGTTTTTCAATTCCAAATTATAAAGGCCAAGTCTCTCTTTATAGATTTCAAAGTGAACCTGGAGATTTGTTTTTCGCCACCTGCGTTCAGCTTTTCGACATTCTCTTTTTTCTGTTTTCACGCTCATGGCCTTTCTCCATGGAGATATTTTCTTGCCAGACACTTCCTTTACCTTAGTTGGAGCAATGGCATCTATAACATTTTTAATTTTTGAATTAAAATGATCTACTAGCTCATTTACTGAGATGTTGGCAGGGGCAAGTGTGGAAGAGAAATTCTGAGTAAACATTTCCCTAGTATTTTCAGTTAAATATCGCTTTGTGGTTACCTCTTTTTGAACATTTTTGTGAACAGAAATAGAGCTCTCAAAGAAAACACAGGAATGGTCAGAGAGTGCAACATCAGTCACCACAACCTTAGAGATATTCACACCCTTTGAGATAATTAAGTCCAGAGTGTGCCCCTTATTGTGCGTGGGCTCCGTCACATGCTGAGTCAGTCCATAGCTATCAAGAACACAAAACAGTTCTTTAGCCCCTCTGTCCTGGGGGTTGTCAACATGGATGTTAAAATCACCAACAATGACTAGACGGTCAAAGTCAATACACACTATAGACAGCAGTTCAGTAAAGTCATCAAAAAAGCTTGCACAGTATTTGGGTGGTCTATAGATATTTAGGAACAGAGCTCGAGAGGAGCATTTCAGCCGAAGGGCCACATATTCAAAAGAATCAAAGTTTCCATACGATGTCTTCCTGCATTGAAGGGAATCATTGAACAGAATAGCAACTCCACCCCCTTTCTTATGCATTCTTTCCTGACTCATAAAACTAAAGTTGGGAGGGGTTGATTCGATAAGAACAGCTGCACTGTTATTTTGTTCAATCCAAGTTTCTGTTAAAAACATAAAATCGAGATTGTGCTCAGTGATAAAATCATTGATTACAAATGTTTTTCCTGCCAAAGACCTGACATTTAATAAAGCTAGTTTAAGTTTGTTAAACACACTATCAGTCATGTTTTTTGTAACAAGCTGTGGCTGACATGGAATCACTGCTAAATTAGATACACTCACACAAACGTTTGAGCGCTTCCTGTTTCTATGATTCACCGCTCTTAATCTATTACCTATCAACACAGATATCGGCAAAGCTACTGGCAGGCAGGGCCCCGACATGTCCTGGAAAGAGTTGAGAGTGCCATACGCCCTTGAGCCTGGACCCATCACATATCAGTAAGAGTTTGTTGTGTTTTGTACACACACATCCTTATCAGGCTTCGGAGACTGCAGATGCCCCCTCGAAAGGAGGGGAGGTGGTCGACGTAGGCACGGTGATGGAGACGGGCTAGATGGTGCGGGGGTAGAGGACATGCTGCCAGGGGGGGAGGTGGTTGACGTAGGCGCGGTGATGAGGACGGGGGAGATGGTGCGCGTCTCCGCGGTGATTTTGGTGGGCGTCGTTGAGGAGCGGGGGTAAAGGACATGGTGCCAGCCCTGCGTATCGCCTTCGTTTGGTCTTTGAACTCCAGGAAGGAATCGGTGCCAACCCTCTGTATCTCCTTTGTGTGTTCATCGATCTCCAGGAGGGTGGGCGAGGGTGAAAGGGTGAACGGAGTATCCTCAAAGGCGTTGACAGGGGGGGGGGGGCAGTGGAGACTCCTCCATGTGTCTCATATGTCTCCCATAATCAGAACATTCCTCAGGCGGGTGCAGTGATAATTCTTCAGGGTTTTCTGCGTGATGTGTTGTGTCTTTCTCGTGTTTTGATTCCTCTTGCCGCTTGTCCTTGGCAGAGGGAACAGATTGATGACGCAGGCAGTTGAATATGTTAGAGATAAACAATTTCACTCCTGACTTGTTCAGGCAAACTCCATTTGCCTTGAAAAGATGTCTGCGATCCCAGAAAAAGTTAAAATTGTCAATAAAATGAACAGAATGGTCAGTACAGGCCGTTGAAAGCCAGGTGTTCAGTGCAAACAATCTGCTGAATCTCTCCACTCCTCTTCTGACTGGCGGTAGACAGACTGCGTAAACAGCACTTGAGAAAGCTTAAACCCGGACTGCAAAACTTTATACCTACGATGCGGCCATGAATGTAATGATGGATTATCAGGAACAATTCTAAAGTGACTAAGAGACATTGGATTAACCTTGAGCAGCGTTTTTATTCCCTTGAACACGACTTTTGATCACAAAACAGCAACGGTAAAACATAATTATTGTTATGCTTTAGAACACTGTTGTTGTTTTCTTGCTCTGTTCTGGCTGCTCGCTCAGTGAGTTTGTGTCCTACAGTGATGATACTTATATACAAATAATCTGTGGAGTATCAGCTTTCAGCTGATATGTAGTTTGTGCAGAAAATATTAAGTTTTAAAGATCGTTTTTGCTAGTTAGCACCGGAAGTAGCATCAGCCTGTTTTCACTAAGGGCTAATGCTAACGCTTCTTGTGAGACTTGTGTTTTGTTTCGGTAAAAATGGCTCATATCATTAGGTTGCTGAGTTTTTTCCCGTTATTTGACTATAAGACATTCATAGGTTTTTAAATATTAAGAAGCCCCCAGACGCTGTCTCCTGCAGTGACGTGTTTTTCCGCCCGGTATCGGGTTAGGGGGGGCCGGGTTTAATCCTACTTTGATTGCGCTAAGTATCGCTGGTGTTTTATTTTCTTTAGTTTTTTAGCCCCTCAGGCTATACATTTGTATTTTCTCCATTCCTGTTCATGTGTCTTCTCGCAATTATTACTGGCCCCGTGTATCTCGTAATCGCTATAACCGGCCTGCTCTCATCTATCCCACATGCTCCACTGAGATCCAACATCTAGTTTCAGGTGGCCTGTGGAACTGCCAGTCAGCTGTTCCTAAGGCTGACTTCATCTCTGGCTACGCCTCCCTGCAGTCTCTGGATTTCCTTGCTCTCACTGAGACCTGGATTACTCCATCCAACACATCCACCCCAGCAGCTCTCTCCACAGCATATTCCTTCTCCCATACACCCAGACCCACTGGCAGAGGAGGTGGCACTGGTCTCCTGCTCTCTCCCAAATGGAGCTTTTCCCTCTTCAAGCTACCTAACTTCACTCCTTCCACCTTTGAATTCCATGCCGTCACAGTAACCCATCCTATACAGTTAACCATTGTTGTTCTCTACCATCCACCAGGCGCCTTGGGGGACTTCTTGGAGGAATTAGATCATCTCCTCTCACACATCCCTGAAACTGGCCCTCCCGCTGTACTTCTCTGAGACTTCAACCTCCAGACAGGGAAGATAGACAAACTAACATCTCTGTTAACCACCTTGTGTAAACCCGCTCCACACATCCGATCACTTCTTCATTTCATTCTCTCTAACCCTTTCCAAACATAACGAACTAATCTCTTCTCATCCTGCACCTGTCCGCCGTAACCTTCGTTCCCTCTCCCCCTCTACCTTTGCCTCATCGGTGCTCTCAGCCCTCCCTTCCTCTGACTCGTTCCAACTCCTGCCTCCAAACTCTGCTGCAGAAACTCTCCTCTCTACTCTCTCATCCTCTCTGGACTCTCTCTGTCCTCTCACATCTCGGCAGGCTCGTCAGTCCCCTCCTGCTTCCTGGCTAAATGACGCACTGCGTGCTAATAGAACCATCCTTCGGGCAGCAGAGCGGAAACGGTGGAAATCCAAACACCATGACGACCTCCTAACCTATCAGGCTCTCCTATCCTCTTTCTCTGCTTCGATCTCTCAGGCAAAAGCACTTTCTTTCAAGATAAGATCCAATCTTCCTATTCCAACCCCAAAAAACTATTTTCCATCTTCTCTACCCTCCTGGACCCCCCAAAGCCCCTTCCCCCTCCTCCCTCCTGGACCCTCCCAAAGCCCCTCCCCCCTCCCCCCTCCTCCCTTCTGTCAAGCGACTTTGTTAACCACTTTGAAAAAAAGGTTGATGATATTCGCTCTTCTTTTTCTGACTCACCTTTACTCACCGCTGGGTCACCAGACCCTCCTTTCACCAACACACTGACCTCCTTTTCCCCTCTCTCTCCAAGTGAGGTTCTTACCCTCATTACCTCTGCCCGTCCTACCACCTGTGCTCTGGACCGTATCCCCTCAAACCTCCTTCAGACTATCGCTCCTGATATTCTACCGTTTCTCACCCATTTCATCAACACTTCTCTAACTTCTGGTCACTTTCCAAACAGTCTCAAGGAGGCAAGAGTAAACCCTCTCCTAAAGAAACCCACTCTCAACCCGTCTGATGTTATAAAGTACAGGCCTGTCTCTCTCCTCCCGTTCCTGTCTAAAACACTTGAACGCGCTGTCTTTAAAACAACTCTCCTGTTATCTCCATCAGAACAACCTTCTGGATCCGCACCAGTCTGGTTTCAAGGCAGGTCACTCCACAGAAAATGCCCTCCTTGCTGTCACTGAGGAACTGCACATGGCTAAAGCAGCCTCCCTCTCCTCTGTCATCATCCTGTTGGATCTGTCTGCTGGATTCGACACGGTGAATCATCAGATCCTCCTTCGCACTCTCCAAGAACTTGGAGTTTCAGGCTCTGCACTTTCCCTCATCACCTCATATCTCAAAGACCGCACCTACAGGGTTACTTGGAGAGGGTCCGAGTCTGACCCTTGTCAATTAACTACAGGGGTCCCTCAGGGCTCTGTTCTTGGTCCCCTCCTCTTCTCCTTGTACACAAACTCGCTGGGATCAGTCATTAGCCCGCATGGTTTTTCATACCACTGCTACGCTGACGCCACCCAATTAATTCTGTCCTTTCCCCGCTCAGAGACCCAGGTCAGCGCACGCATCTCTGCTTGTCTAGCTGACATCTCTCAGTGGATGTCTGCTCACCACCTCAAGCTCAACCTTGACAAGACTGAACTGCTTTGCCTTCCGGGAAAAGATTGTCCCACTCTTGACCTAACAATCAACATCGGCACCTCTATTGTTTCCCCGACTCAGACTGCAAGGAATCTGGGTGTGATCTTAGATAACAACCTGTCCTTCACTGCAAACATCGCTGCCACAACCCGCTGCTGCAGATACACGCTTTACAACATCAGGAGGATACGTCCCCAGCTGACCCAGAAAGCAACGCAGGTTTTAGTCCAGACTCTTGTCATCTCACGCCTAGACTACTGCAACTCCCTCCTGGCTGGTCTACCTGCATGTGCCATCCGACCTCTGCAGCTCATCCAGAATGCAGCGGCTCGTCTGGTCTTCAACCTTCCTAAATTCTCCCACACCACTCTGCTCCTCCGCTCCCTTCACTGGCTTCCGGTAACTGCTAGAATCCACTTCAAGACACTGGTACTTGCGTACCATGCTGCGAATGGATCTTGCCCTTCCTACATCCAGGACATGGTTGAACCGTACACCCCAGCATGTGCACTTCGCTCTGCATCAGCCAAACAGCTCGCTGCACCCGCACTGCGAGGGGGACCCAAGTTCCCATCAGCA
This sequence comes from Gymnodraco acuticeps, assembly GCF_902827175.1. Classification (NCBI taxonomy): domain Eukaryota; kingdom Metazoa; phylum Chordata; class Actinopteri; order Perciformes; family Bathydraconidae; genus Gymnodraco; species Gymnodraco acuticeps. The sequence goes on along the minus strand of NW_022990025.1, from coordinate 479,561 downwards.
AAAACACGTGGGTTTGCTATCCTGCCTCCAAAATGGTGGAATGAGCTCCCCATTGACATCAGGACAGCAGAAAGCTTGCACATCTTCCGGCTCAGACTGAAAACTCATCTCTTTCGACTCCACTTCGAGCAATAGAACTATTAACAAAGCACTTATATACTAATAAAGGACTGGCTTATCTAAAGCCAGTTGAGTAGCACTTGAAATGTTTTTGCTCTATGAAACCTGATGTACTTATATGATTCTGTTTTCTTCAAGTTTGTATCTTGTTGGTCGAACGCACTTATTGTAAGTCGCTTTGGATAAAAGCGTCAGCTGAATGCAATGTAATGTTATGTAATTACTCTCTGTCTCGATGTAAATGTGTTCCTTATCCTCTCAGCCATTATAAATGAGGTTTATATAATGACTGAGAGAGTGTACGGTTCTTTATTATAATATGTTATGCCTCTCTCAATAACATCACTGAATAAATATCTTACTGTACCTCTGAATGATTTAAGTGTATTGCTGTAAGTGCTATGTTGCTGTAATGGTATGGGTGGGAGTAGACACCCATACCCATACAAGGGACTATGCCTACATGGACATACCAGTTTGTTAGCATAGTAGTCATACTAATATAGCACAACAGGTTATTTGTTCTGTGTAGATTGACTTTGTGTCAGATATGGGGGAAATAGAGTCACATATTTTGCTGAAACTAGGCCCGAGAGAAATGGTAGATTGGACCCGACCAATAAGAATTTGCCTTTTTCATAACATGCACGATGTTCTGCGAGTTCACTGTTTCACCTGCACCACCAACCAATGCGGAAAAAGCTAGTTATATCATCACCAACATCTACAACATTACAAGTACACTAGTTTTATCAACCTCTCTGTTTTCCCACAATACAACGCTCCTTTGCCTCCTTTACTGGCTGCCACTGTCCGCCCCAATCCGCTTCAAGACACTGGTACTGGACTAGTTGTACTGAAGTAGTTTTGAGTATTTCCATTGAATGCTAATTTATGATTCTTCTCACATTTCAGAGGAAAATATTGTATTTTTTACCCCACTACATTTATTTGAACACCCACAGTTACATTTTACACATAAAACACATGGTATGCTGATATGGTATAATGCAGTACTGAACTAGTCACACTCACAGTATTTTAGGTATCTACATAAGGTCCACAAGGAACAGCTTCAAGACTAAAATGCTCTTACATGTATAAGAACAGGAGGAAATAATTTCATAACAAAAATAATATAATACTGTAAAATTACCATTCTGCAGGAGAAGTACTTTTACTGTTGATACTGTACTTGCAGTACATTAAGCTGATAATACTTATGTACTTCATAACATTCTGAAACTGGTCGAGTTGAACGAGTGCTTTCACTTTTTGTACTTTTTGTACTTTTACAGTACATGTATCTGACTTTTGAACTTACATTTTGAAATTAGGAATTTGCATGAAATGTAGTATTTTAAAACCATATTATTTGTACTTTTAATTGAGTGAAGAATCTGAGTAATTCTTTCAAAACTGCTTATAGTATTGTAAAGAGATCTGGTCCTTCCTACATCCAGGACATGGTTAAAACCAACCCACTCTCTTCAGTCTGCGTACAAATGACACGACTTTACACATTTTAAATGCGTGCAATAGATACGCAGAAGTCCGATGCTGCGTGCATATGATACACTAACCATTCCCATTGAGTTCTGAGGCCAAGTTTTGCGTGCATATGATAATCCACATTTCGTGGCTGCACCACTTATTTTTGTCCGGTCGGGTCTTGGTAGACCGGAAGCTGTGTGGTTCATAAAAACATGTTCTTACTCAATACCAAGTCACGATTATTGTTTTTATTTTAAATCGTATAATGTCGGACTTTTTTTTGCCGTCTGTGAGGAAAATAAATGAGGCTCAGAGACTCAGAATACTGAAATCTGTATTGTCTTTTATCTTTTTTGCCTTCTAATTTGTTATTCCAGTCTGTTGTTATACACATTGTTATTTACTCACCAATAACACACAATTACCCTTGTTTTTATTTATTCATTTAATTCTATAATCTTGGACTTTTTAGCCATTCCTCATGAACTGAATTTCAAAATAAAGTCACCGGAAACAGACGTAGGCCTATAAGGGACATTTCGAGGATCATTGCGATACACACCACACACCCACTGAACCAAGATCCTCAGCTTGAAGCTCGGTGATTGGATGTTTTAGCCGCAATGCACATTGGGATATGGTGTTAATGTGATATGAAATCCGTCCCGCGGGCCCACCACCTACGGGAAACATCAATGGGGTCGGGTGCGCTGCCAGAAGGGTGGCAGTGAAAGCGGAGGGTCTCGACGGACCAGACCCGGGCGACAGAAGCTGGCTTTGGGGACGTGGAACGTCACCTCTCTGGGGGGGAAGGAGCCGGAGCTTGTGCGGGAGGTGGAGCGTTACCAGTTGGATCTGGTTGGGCTCACCTCTACGCACAGCGTCGGCTCTGGAACCTTACTTCTGGATAGGGGTTGGACTCTATTCTTCTCCGGAGTTGCTCAAGGTGTGAGGCGCCGGGCGGGTGTGGGGATACTCACAAGTCCCCGGTTAGGTGCTTCTTTGTTGGAGTTTACCCCAGTGGACGAGAGGGTCGCCTCCCTACGCCTGCGGGTTATGGGGGGGAAAACTCTGACTGTTGTGTGTGCTTATGCACCCAACAGCAGTTCAGAGTATACGGCCTTCTTGGAGACCCTGGAAAGAGTCCTGTATGGGGCTCCTGAAGGGGACTCTTTAATCTTGCTGGGAGACTTCAACGCACATGTGGGCAATGATGGAGACACTTGGAGGGGCGTGATTGGGAGGAACGGCCCCCCTGATCTGAACCGGAGTGGTGGTTTGTTACTGGACTTCTGTGCTAGTCATGGATTGGCCATAACAAACACCATGCTCGAACATAAGGATGCTCATAAGTGTACGTGGTACCAGAGCACCCTAGGCAGAAGGTCCATGATCGATTTCGTTATCGTATCATCGGACCTGAGGCCGTATGTTTTGGACACTCGGGTAAAGAGAGGGGCGGAGTTGTCAACTGATCACCATCTGGTGGTGAGTTGGGTCGAGTGGCGGGGGAAGCCTCTGGATAGACCTGGTAAGCCCAAACGTGTAGTTCGGGTGAACTGGGAACGTCTGGAGGAGGCCCAAGTTCAGGAGGCCTTCAACTCACACCTCCGGCGGAGCTTTTCGGGCATTCCTGTGGAGGTTGGGGACATTGAACCAGAGTGGTCGGTGTTTAAAGCCTCTATTGCCGAAGCCGCGGCAGGGAGCTGTGGTCTCAAGGTCCTAGGTGCCTCAAGGGGCGGTAACCCTCGAACCTCCTGGTGGACACCGGTGGTCAGGGAAGCCGTCCGACTGAAGAAGGAGGCCTTCAGGGATTTGTTATCCCGGGGGACTCCCGAGGCAGTTGCAAGGTACCGACAGGCCCGAAGGGCAGCAGCCTCATCCGTGGCCGAGGCAAAGCAGCGGGTGTGGGAGAAGTTCGGAGAAGACATGGAGAAGGACTTTCGGGCGGCACCAAAGTTGTTCTGGAAAACTGTCCGACACCTCAGGAGGGGGAAGCAGGGAACCATCCAAGCTGTGTACAGTAAGGATGGGACGTTGTTGACCTCAACTGATGGAGTGTTAGGGCGTTGGAAGGAACACTTTGAGGAACTCCTGAACCCGACAACTCCGCCCTCTATGTTAGAGGCAGAGCTGGAGTATGACGGGGGATCAACACCAATCTCCCGGGGGGAGGTCACTGAGGTCGTCAAACAACTCCACAGTGGCAAAGCCCCGGGGGTGGATGAGATCCGCCCGGAAATGCTGAAGGCTCTGGGTGTTGAGGGACTGTCATGGTTGACACGTCTCATCAACGTTGCGTGGAAGTCGGAAACAGTACCGAAGGAGTGGCAGACCGGGGTGGTGGTTCCCCTATTTAAAAAGGGGGATCAGAGGGTGTGTGCCAATTACAGAGGCATCACACTACTCAGCCTCCCCGGGAAAGTTTACTCTAAGGTACTCGAAAGGAGGGTCAGGCCGATTGTCGAACCTCAGATTGAGGAGGAACAATGCGGATTCCGTCCTGGTCGTGGAACGACGGATCAGCTTTTTACTCTCGCAAGGATCCTGGAGGGGGCCTGGGAGTACGCTTATCCGGTCTACATGTGTTTTGTAGACTTGGAGAAGGCGTATGACCGAGTTCCCAGGGAGTTACTGTGGGAGGTGCTGCGGGAGTATGGGGTGAGGGGGTCTCTACTCAGGGCCATCCAATCTCTGTACTCCCAAAGCGAGAGCTGTGTCCGGGTCCTCGGCAGTAAGTCGGACCCATTTCCGGTGAGGGTTGGCCTCCGCCAGGGCTGCGCTTTGTCACCAATCCTGTTTGTAATATACATGGATCGGATTTCGAGGCGTAGTCATGGGGGAGGGGGTCTGCAGTTCGGTGGACTAAGGATTGCACCACTGCTTTTTGCAGATGATGTGGTTCTAATGGCTTCATCGGTCTGCGACCTTCAGCACTCACTGGATCGGTTCGCAACCGAGTGTGAAGCGGCTGGGATGAGGATCAGCACCTCCAAATCTGAGGCCATGGTTCTCAGCAGGAAACCGATGGACTGTCCACTCCAGGTAGGGAATGAGTCCTTACCCCAAGTGAAGGAGTTCAAGTATCTCGGGGTCTTGTTCTCGAGTGAGGGAACAATGGAGCGTGAGATGGGCCGGAGAATCGGAGCAGCGGGAGCGGTACTGCAGTCGCTTTACCGCACCGTTGTGACGAAAAGGGAGCTGAGCCAGAAGGCAAAGCTCTCGGTCTTCCGGGCCATTTTCGTTCCTACCCTCACCTATGGTCATGAAGGATGGGTCATGACCGAAAGAACGAGATCGCGGATACAAGCGGCCGAGATGGGTTTTCTCCGCAGGGTGGCTGGTGTCTCCCTTAGGGATAAGGTGAGAAGTTCGGTCATCAGGGAGGGACTCGGAGTTGAGCCGCTCCTCCTTCGCGTCGAAAGGAGCCAGTTGAGGTGGTTCGGGCACCTAGTTAGGATGCCACCTGGGCGCCTCCCTAGGGAGGTGTTCCAGGCACGTCCAGCTGGGAAGAGACCAAGGGGTAGACCTAGGACCAGGTGGAGGGATTATATCTCTTCGCTGGCCTGGGAGCGCCTTGGGATCCCCCAGTCAGAGCTGGTTGATGTCGCCAGGGAAAAGAAAGTTTGGGGCTCTCTGCTGGAACTGCTACCCCCGCGACCCGACCACGGATAAGCGGGAGAAGATGGATGGATGGATGGAAATCCGAAAAACATTTCAGAGTTTAGGATGGCCGAAGACACTACACTACCCATAATCCTCAACTATCGTTTGGGACTACAGTCCCGTTGACAAACCCTGTGATTAATCTTCAAACTCTGTGATTGGATGTTGGAGTGGCAGTGCGCCAAGGTTACGCCGAGCATCAAACAGCTCTTTGAAATGGAACGAAACCACGGCAGATTATCCAAAACTAAAAATCGCTTGTGTCCATAATGCGCAGCATTAATATATACCCACATGACAGCTCATTGTTACTTTGTAATTCTACTCCACTACAATTCAGAAGTTAACCTGATATTTTTACTCCACTACATTTATTTGAGTTACTTTGCAGATTCTGATTAATGATGTGAAATATAAACAACCCTTAAAGCAGACTTTAGTTACACCTGAGTACAATTCAGGGAAGGTGATTGTCAAGTGCCAACAATCAGGAGAGATATGTGATAGTGGGTGCTTGAGAAGACTAAACATTTATCTGCAGATCTCTATAAAGTATATTCATTAATCGTTATTCTCTACTAATAGTTCATTACAATAATAATAATAATAATAATAATAATAATAATACATGAGACTTGTATAGCGCTATTCAGGAAACTGAAAGACGCTTTGACAGAGAATAAAAAAAAATAAAAAAATAAAATAACAACCAAAAAACAAAACAAAGAAAAATACAAAAAGAGATAAACAAAACAGAAAATGGGGGGGGGGGTGGTCAGTGGTTGAATGCAGTGTTGCACAGGTGGGTTTTGAGTGATGTTTTGAATGCTGTGAGGGAGGAAGAATCTCTGATGGATTGGGGTAGTGAGTTCCAGAGGGTGAGTGCAGCAACGGAGAAGGCTCTGTCACCCCAGGACTTGAGGTTGGTCCGGGTGGGGAGGGACAGGAGGTTGGCAGTAGCAGAGCGGAGGGAGCGAGTGGGAGTGTGTCTGTGGAGGAGGTCAGTCAGGTAGGATGGGGCCAGGTTATGGAAGGCTTTGTATGTCATCAGGAGGATCTTGTACTGAATTCTCTGGGGGATGGGGAGCCAGTGGAGCGTGATGAGGATGGGTGTAATGTGTTCACGGATTTGGGTGTGGGTGAGTAGACGGGCGGCGGAGTTATGGATGTATTGAAGTTTTTTGAGGATTTTTGCAGGTGAACCGTAGAGGAGGCTGTTGCAATAGTCCAGACGGGAGGTGATGAAGGCGTGGATGAGGGTTTTGGCAGCAGTGGGAGAGAGGGATGGACGTAGACGGGCGATATTTTTGAGGTGGAAGAAGGCTGTCTTTGTGATCTGTTTGATGTATTTGTTGTAGGAGAGGGTTTGGTCAAATATGATGCCTAGGTTCCGGATGTGAGGGGAGGTTTGAACTGGGAAGCCGTCTATGTTGAGGGTGAAGTTATGGATAGGTGTGGTGAGCTTTTTTGGTCCAATGATTATTATCTCAGATTTATCGCAGTTGAGTTTCAGGAAGTTAAGTTGGAGCCAGGATTTGATTTCAGTGATGCAGTTTGTCAGGATGGAGTGGGTAACAGTGGAGATGGACTTGGTGGAGATGAGAAGCTGGATGTCGTCGGCAAAGCAGTGGAGTTGAAGTCCATGACGGCGGATTAAGTGACCAAGGGGAAGCAGGTAGAGGATGAAGAGGAGGGAGCCGAGAACTGAACCTTGGGGGAGAGGAGCGGTGGGGGATTTGCAGTCTCAGTGCTGTGGTTTGGACGAAAGCCTGACTGGAACACATCAAAACAGTCATTTAAATGCAAGAAATTACTCAACTGTTGAAAAACAACTTTTTCAATGATTTTACCTAGAAATGGGAGGTTTGATATGGGCCTGTAATTGTTCATTACTGAAGCATCTAGATTATTCTTTTTTAAGAGCGGTTTAATGACTGCAGTTTTCAGGGCCTGTGGAAAAATACCTGAGTGAAGAGATTTGTTTACTATATGAAGTAGATCTGAGGCCATGCAAGACAAAACATCTTTGAAAAATCCTGTTGGAATAATATCAAGGCAGCAGGAGGAGGATTTCAGAAGTTGAATAATGTCCTCTAGGTTTTTATCATTAATCTGATGGAATTGTGTCATGATGTCTGAATTGATGTTAAGTGGAGATAGGGACAACACATTTACAGAATACAGAACAAGACTGACTGATCAACATTTAAATGACTATTAGAGTGAACCTAAGTAGGTACACTTCAGCGCACACCTCTCTGGTGGACTCCATGCAGCGCCATTCATCTCACTAACTGTAAAAAAGAGTGAATGCACTTATTTTACCATAAGTGCCATACGATGCTTGTCAGGTGGTGATTAAAGACATGTATGTTAATTCTCAATGATGTACTTACTATGTGGGCCATAATGTTCGTTTTCTTGGACCTTGATGTGAAGTTAAGATTTGTGATAAGCTTTAGGTATTGCAATTTCACACGTGTACAAAAGTATAGCTTAATTCAACTGATGAGGGCTATGTGAATAAATGTAAGCGATGTGATGCAAGTAGCTCTTGGCCACTTTCATTTTTTCAAAGTAGCTCTCAGATGAAGAAAGGTTGGAGACCCCTGATGTAGATGAACTGGTTTCTGTCTGAGAGGTATGATGGGAACCAAGAGAGGGCAGTGCCGGTGATGTTGAAGGTGGTTTCAAGACGGGTGAGGAGGATGGAGTGATTGATGGTGTCGAAGGCAGCACTGAGGTCAAGGAGGATGAGGATGTTGAGGTTACCGGCGTCGGAGGAGGAGAGGAGAAGGTCATTTGTGTGGGGTCTACACATACAATTATAGGCTAATTGATCACGGGTGGGCAGTGGCATGCAAGTGTAGAGCAAGACTGTGTTTCATCGTTGTAATGAACATGATAGCGAGTGTATAGGCTGGTCTGTGGAGGACTACAATTAACTGTGCTGTTGTTGGAGAGAAAGTGTAGCGAATAAAAGTCTATGCGCTCCTGATCGGGGGGCATAGCGCCACTAGAATAGAGTAGTGGTTGTCGCCGGGGATAAGCTAGTTATCTCTTGGACGGTCATCAGGCACCGATCTAAGTACTTGTATACAAGGGTGGAAGCACGAGTCAAGGTACCCCACTGGAGATAATTCCCTACCCCCTCTGAAACCTCTTAATTCGGACTAAATTGAGCTGGATGAGCTTTGCTGGCGCGCTGGCGTTTATTGCGAGTTCATGTTTGTTTGTCTAATTGTTTGTATGGGGCGTCTATATTGGTTTGTCTAACCGCTGTCTTGTGCATGTCAAAGACAAATAAATAATATAAAGATGAAAAGCAAAATTCTGGTAGTATAGATGTGCTGCAAAATGAAAATGAAATAGCAAAAGAGTGTTTTTATGTCCTGCCTCTGAGTGTGCAGAGGAACATGTAAGCAAGAAGCACACGGTTCAAGGTGTGCGCTGTAGGTGTAAGAAGAAAAGAAGATGATATTGTTTTAAGAATATATTCTTAAATGGTATTGCTGGTATGTTAAGATATGTTTGTGACCTTTTATAAACCCTATGCCCCGTCCTGCACCCTGAGACCCTCAGAGGCATCACTGCTGGTCGTAAGACCTACCTGAGGAGGTCAGGGTTGCAAAATCTGCTCTTTTAGGTCAATGTTGTATTATTTGTTTCATTTATTCTTAAATCTATGTATTGTATGGAAACAATGAAAAAAACGTAATATATTGAACACATTCCGAAACAAAGCTGATAAGACATAACGAGGGGTTACGTATGGTAACCCTTGTTATATCTCTCACAGGCTCCGCCCTCTACTGGACTCTATGGGTACTACCCCTTGATCATATCATGCAAGCATTCATCCGCTGAGACTTCTACAAACGTAGCCGGCCCCGGGGCGGGCCTACCTGAATCTCACCGTATAAAAGGAGCCCTCGCCTCCTGACTGTCATCCTACACCTCTCTTCAGCGAGCGGCATAGGACCGACAGCGCCCCCGAGTAGAGGGCTCCGCCTGCGTCATCTCTGAGCCCCGACGCGATCCAGAGCCACTAGGATGACTGACAGACGTTCTCCCCAGGAGAGGGAGAATGAGACGCAGCGGTGGAAAGGCGTAGAGCAGCTTTCTTGGCCATGGCTCGTGTGCGAACGCGTCCACCCCCAAGGGCGGATCGTCGCTCAGAGCCATGACACACACCACAGGGCACAGTGGCTGTTGCGCCGGCCTCTCCCTTCGTCTCACCGTCGGGCTAGGCTCCTTCGCCTGCAGGGAAGCCCGTGGAGGAGCGCGCTGCGGCGCCTGAGGAAGAGCCACGCGGCATGCGGCTAAGCTGCACCCTCTCCTCCTATAGGCGGCTGAAGCGCTGGATAACCGAGGATATCGACCCAAAGAGCCCCTCCGTTGACACGGGGGCTCCAAGGATCAGATTATTCATCTGACCAATGCAGCCGTTGGGATAATCGCTCACGTCCTGAGGCGGGAGGGCGGTGGTGTCCGTCTGAGGGGTAATCAGGGAGACACCCAACACGCCGAGATTATTTGCCGCAGCCGCGATCTGTGCTCCGAGCCTGAACATTGTATCTAAATATTCCAAGGTGTCTCGGTCCCGCGGGAGCGGGGGCAGAGGTTTATTTCCCTCCACCCAACCAGCTGCCTGCGGAAGCAGATGGGCCGCCAGGCTCTCATCAAGGGGGGGCAAACCGGAACACGCCGTGTCCGGGCGGCCCTGCACCCTGATGATACCCGCCATGGCTACTATTGGGGCCTTCGTCCTCAATAGGTGCCGCAACGTCGCCTCCACACACTGCCAGATATCTGGCAACGGGGGCGAGACTAAGGCTGCACCGCACCGTAAAACCCCTGTCGAAGGCGGCTTACTGGCCCATGCAGACCTTTGTGCTGGACCCTCCTGGCTGCCGGACCCGAAAGTACCAGACAACGAGGCGTCCTCGTCGTCTTCCTCCTCCGTGAACGTGGCCACCCGGCCCCTCGGGAGGGTGAACACGAATGGCACCTCGTCATCCTGTTCACCCATTTCCACCACCTCAAGGTCCTGATCCTCCGCATCCTCCGGCGGTCTGAACTTCACCCGGAAATGATCACCACGATGTCGGCGGCTTAGCCGAGGGATCATCCGGCAGGCGTTGCAGGCCGGCGACTGGTTTGCGGATCAGCCCCCGCGATTATGCCAGGGCATGTCGTACAGGTCCGGTGCTCGAGGAGTGGTTCCATGCTTTTCTCTTTCTTTCTTTTCTCGTCTATTGCTCAGGTTGTTCACTCCTGCTCGCTGAAGAGAAAAGGATGACAGTCAGGAGGCGAGGCCTCCTTTTATACTGTGAGATGCGCGCGCATTCAAGTAGGCCCGCCCCGGGGACGGCTACGTTTTTAGAAGTCTCAGTGGATGAATGCTTGCATGATATGATCAAGGGGTAGTACCCATAGAGTCCAGTAGAGGGTGCAGCCTGTGAGAGATATAACTAGACTCAGACATAATACGAATTATTGTAGAAATCTTTTGCGCTGTTGCTGCAAAATGGAAACTTTGTTGATTATCTATTCAAACTGGCCACTGGATTCAGATAATTAATATAAGTTGAAGTTCAATTACAGTTTTTAAATATAGTTTAACATTCTTTATTAAACCGCTTCAAATTATGTCAAATGTATTTAATTAATGTACAGATTCCTGCTCCCAGAGAGAATGACACTCCTCAAACTGCCGCCCCTCCTCCAAAGACTCAGGAGGCACACGAACATTACAGCCGTTGACATACTGTCTCACATGGGTATGCTCGCCCCCAGATGATTCAGACCGCCGGAGGAGGCGGAGGATCAGGACCTTGAGGTGGTGGAAATGGGTGAACAGGATGACGAGGAGCCATGAACTGAAAGCTTGACATCTGCTTTAAACACTTGGAAGCCTCCCTGTCACACCAGCACCAACCTTGGGTCAGTCAGATGAGACTAACGGCTTCACTTAGGGCATTTGGTTAACCTCTCGTTACCAACGAGTGGGTTGTTTTTTTTTGCTTTTTTTAAGGCTATTCATACTGCTATGCAGAGGATGCCTGTATGTGGGCGAGCTGTTAAAAGCCCCTACTATTTTTTAAATAGGCCTAATGTCAGGGGCCTCTTACTGTCTAGTTCTACATGTATTCACATTATATAGACAATGTTTCCACCTAGTAAAACTAAAGGCTGCACGAAGCTCAGGCTACAATACAACCATTCTGTTCTGCTCTAACAATTCAATTTATAGATTCTACATCAAAACAATTTGCTTTTATTGTTTCCAATGATAACGTCACCTTAAGTGGAAGAATGCAAACCTGTTTTCAAATTTAAAGGTGGGGTAGGTCATTTTGGAGAAACCAGCTCGAGTGCGCTAGAATTTGAAAATACACACACAAACGTGCACATGACCAATGAGGGCACGAGATAATTTTGTGCACAGGCTGACAGGCAGGTAGGCCATCCAGTTATTTTAGCCGGGCCGGCTAAAATGATTGGTCGTGCTTTTTACAGCGCCACGGCTTCCACAGATGACCTTTTTTTATGGATTTTTTGTCAAAGCACTGAAGATATTCATTGCTATCGGGATGTTAAGAGCATTCCATGGAATATAACAAAAAGGGTATCTCTAGCCGGTTTCTCAAACGTACCTACCCCACCTTTAAGGTTTTGATTGTGTTTGACATTTCTCAGTAATGACACCCTCAGACACCCAATATCATTCATGCTATTCCAACAGTAATAACACAGATGTTAAGGGCTTTTCCTCCTAAATCATATATGCTTTGTTTTTCAACAAATGTATCAATTTCCTGCATAATATATGTTTCTCACAATTGTTTTTTGTAAGCTGCACACAGGTGATACTGAGTCTTCTTGATTAATAGATTATAAACTATACCATGCTTAAATAGACTTCTAAGTTATTATTTCATATGTAACATATGTAAGAAAAGGGAGGGGAGAGTCAATTATATTGAGTAATTTATTTTATATTGGGTAATTTATTTATCAAACCAATGTTTTATGGAAGAGAAAATGTATTTCTGATAAACTAATATTTTATCAAACGGTAAATGGTGAATTAATATAACATTTAGAATCATTGAGAAGGGGTTATATCCACATTGACTAGCTCACCTTTAACTTAAAATAATATTTCTCTGCTATGGACTGATGAGTGTATGACTCTTGCATGTTAAATGACTAACACAAACCTTCAAAATGATAATGTGCGTGGGAAGGCTCCCAAATAATTCTGAGGGGCCTATCCTATTTTTGTAATTAAATGATAATGTGCTTATCCATTACTTTGAGTTGTCATCACTCAGAAAACATCCCTATCAGGTGTTGTGCCGATAATTAATAATGCACTACGCTCTGCATCAGCCAAACGACTCGCTGCACCCTCGCTGCGAGGGGGACCCAAGTTCCCATCGGCGAAAACATGTGGGTTTGCTGTCCTGGCTCCAGGATGGTGGAATGAGCTCCCCATTGACATCAGGATGGCAGATAGCTTGCACATCTTCCGGCGCAAACTGAAAACTCATCTCTTTCGACTCCACTTCGAGCGATAGAACTATTAACGAAGCACTTTTATACTAATAAAGGACTGGCTTATCTAAAGCCAGTTGAGTAGCACTTGAAATGTTTGGCTCTATGAAACCTGATGTACTTATATGATTCTGTTTTCTTCAAGTTTGTATTTTGTTAGTCGAACGCACTTATTGTAAGTCGCTTTGGATAAAAGCGTCAGCTAAATGCAATGTAATGTAATTAGGACAGCTCTCAAGGCCAAGGGTCAGAGAGAGAGGGTCAAACTCTCCGGCTGCAGAGGGCACCCCCAGCCACGGGCAAGGAAGCACGAGGTTGTTCGAGATGAGAGAATTCTTCTCTTCACCTTTCTGCTGAGAGGGGGTTCTTCTCTTCATCTTTCTGCTCGGTGGGCTCTAGCAGACAACCCTTCAGGACGAGCGAGGTATCATCTCTTCTTGATGCTGGCCACCTCTGGTAAAATTGCCTAAATCCTTATTGAAAGGATAGTGCTGTTCCTACCCTGATGGTATAATGGCCTATGTCAAGAGTGTGACTTACGGCCCGTACACACAGCAGCTTTTGGCGATTTGTCCACCGCTTCCAGCGCGTCTCCGCCCATTGACTTTGAATGGGGATGACGTCACTTTCCCTCGCTTGTCGCCGAACTGCATTGTGGGGGGGCGAGGCGAAGATTTCCAGGATTTCCAGGATGTTCAGGATTCCAAAGTTGAACAATGTTCAACTTTTGAGGCTGAGCTGGAAGCGACAGCCAATCAGATCCGTTTATGCAAATCTGACAGTTCAAGCGCTAGCCAATCAAACCGCGTGCAAGCTGGGAGAACCAGACCCGCAGTTCATTTCTATATTCCACAAAAAGGGAGGAGAACTTAGTTATTGCGGTAGCAAATCACCCGGTTCTTTATGACCAGTCCCTATTTACTTACCGGGATACAAACCGGAGGAACCAGGCATGGAGGGAGGTGGCAGAGGCAGTGGGTGAAACTGGTAGGTTTTCGCTTGTTTGGGGATTTTATATCCAGTTTACTTCGTTGCTAGTTTACTTCGTTGCTAGCAAGCATAGACAGTATCATTAGCCAGCATGGAATGTAGCATAAAATAGCACCATAAACATTAATCTCATAAATGTTAAAAATGTTAAAAAAATAAATGTTCATCATAGCCCTTCCTATTTGACAATAGTGTAGAAGAACCGGGTTTTTTTGCTTTGTATGTCGGGGGCGGGATATTCATGTGATATTCATGTGATTGGTTGTTGGTCGCAAAATCCCCAAGCTGTCAGACACGCCCAACTCCAGGATTTTCAAGATTTGGTCAAAGCTGCTGTGTGGACGGCCCGTTAGGCCATATATTTAAAAAAGATAATTGCTTAAAGTGGACCTATCATGCTATATTTGAATAATATATTGTAGGGCCATACCTATATAAGGTATATTTATACGTTTATTTTTTCAAAATACCAAACAGATCATGCATTTTAGCCATGCCTCATTTTGCTCTCCTCCACCCTGTCTTTGCATGCGCTGCAGCTGACCACGCCCCCCTGCAAAGGAGGGGGCCGAGTTAAGAGCATCATGTTACCATGCTGTTACTATGCTGTTACCATGCCACGGCAACCTCTGATTCCCCTGATAGGTGGAGAGTTGCCCATATAGGCGGAGCTCCTCGTTCCTGACGTCAGAGCATTTTCAAATCTGTATCAGTCTGTATCAGATCCGTTGCAGTCCCGTTTTTAGAGATTTGGATATGGATGAAAAGAGAGAGGGTTATGTTTTCTGACACTTGGTGAGTTCCCTGACACACCGGGGACACATATTCATGTATACAAGACGTACAAAAGTGCATTTAGCATGATAGGTCCCCTTTAAGTCACATTGTCTTGTGATTTATATAGGCAATTTTACAAGCTTTACAAAATGGCTGCTTCAAGAAAAAGAAAAACTAACAGATAAATGAAGTTATTTTCATGGTTCAGGGCTTGTCCCCTGTTGGTAAGTGATGTTTACTATACTATAGGCTAGGCTGTTGTGTAGTTATTTAGTCTATTACTTTCACAATTTATAGTTACTGTAGCTACCGAAGCTACTGTAGCTACTATAGTTACTGTAGCTACTGTAGCTCCATGAAGCATGCACACATTTCACTCTGGGACAATAAAGACTCATCTAAAAACTAATCTTTCAAAAGTAACGGTTACAATTACTGCATAATTATGAATTAGGAAAAGTACATTTTGCGTTTGTCTGTTTCAATTCTTAATATTGTATTATTGTCTCCTTTTTCCACATTACATTTCCATCATATTAGAAACAGTGGCGGAGCCAGGACATTTTCAGTGGGGTGGCCAGGATGGAACCAGTGATCATTTTGGGGTGGCATTGAAATCACTATTATATGAACATAAAAATACATCTCACTAGAAAACAAGGGGTTATTTAAGGCACCTACAACACACCTCTACATTATTTGGGATTAAGTGGTGGAATAGATCAAATAATATTCAGTATATCTAACTATTTTTGTCGTATTCCCGCAGGCAAAGTATCAACGAAGTTTACATACAAATGTAATGCAATATACAGACTGTTTAGCTTATGGTGATCAGCAACCCTATTGTAAGGTTTCAGCGTAGAGTTCTTTTAGTTTATTGTTTTGTGTTTATTATTGTGGCCTTGCATTTTATTTTGATATTGACTCTCTCTTTTCAGGTGTCTACACTTCCTGTCGTTGTGTGTCACCTGCTAGCTTGATTGTGGTCTCCTGCTCATGATTGTTTTCACCTGTGCCCCATTAACCGTTGTGTGTATATGTAGCCCTGCTCTCCTTTTGTCTTTTGTCGGTTCGTCTTGTCTCCACGTCGAGTCCATGTCTGTGAACACTAGTGATATGTTGAGCAACCTAGTTGAACCTAGAGATCTTGTGAGAATCCTAGTAGAACCTAGTGATCTTTTGTTTGAAAAGTCTTTTATAAATAAAATATATTTTTGAAGTCAACCGAATCGTGTATCTGAGTTCTTGTGAGTCCTTCGTGTCAGAACGAACCGACCTTACAAGATGGACTCAGCCGATTCCACCGCGTTAAAGACGGCCTTGCAGGCGCAAGGAACACTCCATCAACATGAGGGACAGCTGACATCAATAAATCAAGGGGTCCAGGACGTAAATGCCCGTCAGCACAACTTCCAGTCTACAGTGTCAACGGAGATAAATCACCTGGCTGAGAAGGTGCGCGACATACTTACACACCTCAAGACTTACCCTGCCATTCCTGCGGCAGAGTTTTCCGGTCCAGCAGAGGTCGGGTTTGCTGATATCCCCGTTCAAGTACCCATGTCTTCGACTACGCTCCGCCTCGCTTCGCCAGAGAAGTTCTCCGGAGAATCTGGAAACTGTCGTCCATTCCTGGTTCAGGGCGATCTCCACTTCAAACACCAGCCCGCAGCATTTCCCACCGATCAAGCTAAGGTAGCGTTTATTGTGTCTCATCTGACGGGCAGAGCGGGAGCCTGGGCAACAGCGGAGTGGTCCCGGGACTCGCCTGTTTGCCAGTCATTAAGACTGTTCATGGATACCATGAGCAAGATTTTTGACCAGACATCACCCGGGAGAGAGTCAGCGAGAGCCCTGGTGAACATCAAACAACGGCAGAAGAGAGTGGCGGATTACGCTATCGAATTCCGTACCCTGGCAGCGGAGAGTGGGTGGAACTCAGCGGCTCTTTTTGATGCGTTTCTGCATGGATTAGCGTATCCCATACAGGATCAGTTAGCTCCATTAGAGCTGCCTGACGAATTGGGCTCGCTCATCGCCATGGCTATTACATTACATTACATTGCATTTAGCTGACGCTTTTATCCAAAGGGACTTACAATAAGTGCGTTCGACCAACAAAATACAAACTTGAAGAAAATAGAATCATATAAGTACATCAGGCTTCATAGAGCAAAAACATTTCAAGTGCTACTCAACTGGCTTTAGATAAGCCAGCCCTTTATTAGTATATAAGTGCTTTGTTAATAGTTCTATTGCTCGAAGTGGAGTCGAAAGAGATGAGTTTTCAGTCTGCGCCGGAAGGTGTGTAAGCTATCTGCTGTCCTGATGTCAATGGGGAGCTCATTCCACCATTTTGGAGCCAGGATAGCAAACCCACGTGTTTTTGCTGATGGGAACTTGGGTCCCCTTCGCAGCGAGGGTGCAGCGAGCCGTTTGGTTGATGCAGAGCGGAGTGCACGTGCTGGGGTGTACGGTTTAACCATGTCCTGGATGTAGGAAGGGCCAGATCCATTCGCAGCATGGTACGCAAGTACCATTGTATTGAAGTGGATTCTAGCAGTTATCGGAAGCCAGTGAAGGCAGCGGAGGAGCGGCGTGGTGTGGGAGAATTTAGGAAGGTTGAAGACCAGGTGAGCAGCTGCATTCTGGATGAGCTGCAGAGGTTGGATGGCACATGCAGGTAGACCAGCCAGGAGGAAGTTGCAGTAGTCTAGGCGTGAGATGACGAGAGCCTGGACCAGAACCTGCGTCGCTTTCTGGGTCAGCTGGGGACGCATCCTCCTGATGTTGTAAAGCGTGTATCTGCAGCAGCGGGTTGTAGCAGCTATGTTTGCAGTGAAGGACAGGTTGTTATCTAGGGTCACACCCAGATTCCTTGCAGTCTGAGTCGGGGAAACAACAGAGGTGCCAATGTTGATTGTTAGGTCAAGAGTGGGACAATCTTTTCCCGGAAGGAAAAGCAGTTCAGTCTTGTCAAAGTTGAGCTTGAGGTGATGATCAGACATCCACTGAGAGATGTCAGCTAGACAAGCAGAGATGCGTGCGACGACCTGGGTCTCTGAGCGGGGAAAGGACAGAATTAATTGGGTGTCGTCAGCGTAGCAGTGGTATGAAAAACCATGCGGGCTAATGACTGATCCGAGCGAGTTTGTTTACAAGGAGAAGAGGAGGGGACCAAGAACAGAGCCCTGAGGGACCCCTGTAGTTAATTGACAAGGGTCGGACTCGGACCCTCTCCAAGTAACCCTGTAGGTGCGGTCTTTGAGGTATGAGGTGAGGAGGGAAAGTGCAGAGCCTGAAACTCCAAGTGCTTGGAGAGTGCGAAGGAGGATCTGATGATTCACTGTGTCGAATGCAGCAGACAGGTCCAAAAGGATGATGACAGAGGAGAGGGAGGCTGCTTTAGCAGTGTGCAGTTCCTCAGTGACAGCAAGGAGGGCAGTTTCTGTGGAGTGACCTGCCTTGAAACCAGACTGGTGCGGATCCAGAAGGTTGTTCTGATGGAGATAGCAGGAGAGTTGTCTAAAGACAGCGCGTTCAAGTGTTTTAGACAGGAACGGGAGGAGAGAGACAGGCCTGTAGTTTATAACATCAGACGGGTTGAGAGTGGGTTTCTTTAGGAGAGTGTTTACTCTTGCCTCCTTGAGACTGTTTGGAAAGTGACCAGAAGTTAGAGAAGTGTTGATGAAATGGGTGAGAAACGGTAGAATATCAGGAGCGATAGTCTGAAGGAGGTTTGAAGGGATAGGGTCCAGAGGACAGGTGGTAGGGCGGAGGTAATGAGGGTAAGAACCTCACTTGGAGAGAGAGGGGAAAAGGAGGTCAGTGTGTGGGTGAAAGGAGGGTCTGGGGACCCAGCGGTGAGTAGAGGTGAGTCAGAAAAAGAAGAGCGAATATCATCAACCTTTTTTTCAAAGTGGTTAACAAAGTCGCTTGACAGAAGGGAGGAGGGGGAAGGGGCTTTGGGGGGGTCCAGGAGGGAGGAGGGGGAAGGGGCTCTGGGGGTTCCAGGAGGGAGGAGAAGATGGAAAATAGTTTTTTGGGATTGGAATAGGAAGATTGGATCTTATCTTGAAAGAAAGTGCTTTTTGCCTGAGAGATCGAAGCAGAGAAAGAGGAGAGGAGAGCCTGATAGGTTAGGAGGTCGTCACGGTGTTTGGATTTCCACCATTTCCGCTCTGCTGCCCGAAGGACGGTTCTATTAGCACGCAGTGCATCATTTAGCCAGGGAGCAGGAGGGGACTGACAAGCCTGCCGAGATGTGAGAGGACAGAGAGAGTCCAGAGAGGATGAGAGAGTAGAGAGGAGAGTTTCTGCAGCAGAGTTTGGAGGTAGGAGTTGGAACGAGTCAGAGGAAGTGAGGGCTGAGAGCACCGATGAGGCAAAGGTAGAGGGGGAGAGGGAACGAAGGTTACGGCGGACAGTTGCAGGATGAGAAGAGATTAGTTCGTTATGTTTGGAAAGGGGTAGAGAGAATGAAATGAAGAAGTGATCGGATGTGTGGAGCGGGTTTACAGAGAGGTTAGAAGTAGTGCAGTTCCTTGAGAATATGAGATCAAGGACATTGCCAGCTTTATGAGTTGGTGGGGATGGAGACAGTGAGAAAGCAAAGGTGGTTAACAGAGATGTTAGTTCGTCTATCTTCCCTGTCTGGTGGTTGAAGTCTCCGAGAAGTACAGCGGGAGGACCAGTTTCAGGGATGTGTGAGAGGAGATGATCTAATTCCTCCAAGAAGTCCCCCAAGGCGCCTGGTGGACAGTAGAGAACAACAATGGTTAATTGTATAGGATGAGTTACTGTGACGGCATGGAATTCAAAGGCGGAAGGAGTGACGTTAGGTAGCTTGAAGAGGGAAAAGCTCCATTTGGGAGAGAGCAGGAGACCAGTGCCACCTCCTCTGCCAGTTGGTCTAGATGTATGGGAGAAGGAATATGCTGTGGAGAGAGCTGCTGGGGTGGATGTGTTGGATGGAGTAATCCACGTCTCAGTGAGAGCAAGGAAATCCAGAGACTGCAGGGAGGCGTAGCCAGAGATGAAGTCAGCCTTAGGAACAGCTGACTGGCAGTTCCACAGGCCGCCTGAAACTAGATGTTGGATCTCAGTGGAGCACGTGGGATAGACGAGAGCAGGCCGGTTATAGCGATTATGAGATACACGGGGCCAGTGATAATTGCGAGAAGACACATAAACAGGAATGGAGAAAATACACATGATTATAGCATGAGGGGCTAAAAAACTAAAGAAAATAAAACACCAGCGATACTTAGCTCAATCAGAGTAGGATTTGCCTCCCTCGTGACTCCCGCAGGACTCTAATGTCTTTGTCAGTCTTACTCCCGCAGGACTCTAATGTCTTTGTCAGTCTTAGCCTGTCTGACGCTCCAGGAAAGTGCTACCTAAAATGGACACCTGATTGCTGAGTTCTCACAGCTGTGGGGCCACGTCCCTTTAATTAGTTCACTCTCTGCAGCTGGTGGCCCTCAAAAGGAAATCTAGACTGGCTTCCTCCTGACTTGTTATTGTCTTTTAAGTGGCCCAATGGTTTTACAATTACATTAAACCCTAAGTTATAAAGTTATGAGTTTAACCCTTAATACAGTTACACCTACTCAATAAATCTCTTAGTATTCTACAAATGTTTAAATCAAAGTTAACCCTAGCAGTCAGTTAGTTCAGTTTTAAGGATTCAGTCAAATTACTTGTCCCAAGTTTCTGCCTGACAGATACTGTAGCGGTTTTGAGATTTAAAATCACAATTTCAGTCAGATCAACTACAGAGCACACACTGAAACAGAGAAGTCTAAAAACAGAATGTTACTCACACAATTCTAGAAGTCTCCAGTTGCTTTCCTGACAAAATCGAGTTGCACATCCGGGTGGACCAACGTCTAGCAGAGAGACGTCGGGTGAAAGGAGAGAATGCAGTATCCACTCCACTGTTCAGATGGGAGTTACCGAGGGAGCACTACGCTTGGCGGAAAAATACCCGGACTTCGTCTCCAGAGCGACCAGCGCCCCCTATCACCGCGGAGGAACAGATGCAGCTCGGAAGAGCCAAACTCACCCCGGAGGAGCATCAGCGCCGGCTACGGGAGCGGCGGTGCTTCTACTGCGGCCAGCAGGGCCATGTTCTGGCAACCTGTCCGGCAAAAGATCAGGCTCATCAGCAGGAAGAGGGACGCTGGTGAGCCGAGTGACTTCTTTCGACCCTCCCTCGAGAAAATTGATTCAGGTACAAATTAAACTTAATGATAAAACTGTGACTCAGGATGCATTAATTGATTCTGGGGCTGATGAGAGCTTGTTAGACTGGGAGCTGGCTAAAAGTTTGAACTTAAACATTGTCCTTTTAGATCAGCCATTAGAGGCTAGTGCTTTGGACGGCCGCCTTTTATGTCCAGTCACACATCGCACTGAGCCCATAGTTATTGTCATAGATCAGGAGCACCGTGAGCATATTAGTTTTCATTTATTTAACTCGGCTCAACATCCTCTCATTTTGGGTTACCCTTGGCTTGTTAAACATAACCCTCACATTGACTGGCATACAGGAAAGGTAAAAGGGTGGGGGAGTGAGTGCTCTCGTTCATGTTTAGCCTCTCATACAGATTTGAGTGGACCGCACGGATCTAGGAACTTTAAATAGGCGCCAGGTAGTGACAGTGTCACTTCTTCGAAATATTCTGACTTTCCTGACTTGTCCAAAGTTCCTGAGTGTTATCTTGACATTAAGGAGGTGTTTAACAAAACACGAGCTACTTCCTTGCATCCCCATAGACCATATGATTGCCCCATAGACCTTCTCTCGCGCTCTACTATCCCCAAAGGACGGTTGTACTCTCTCTCTGGTCCAGAAAGGGAGGCCATGGAAGAGTATATCGGATCATCACTCAAAGCTGGCTTGATTCGGCCATCATCATCCCCAGCAGCAGCAGGTTTATTTTTTGTGGGGAAAAAGGACGGTTCATTGAGGCCATGTATTGATTACAGTCCACTTAATCAGATCACGATAAAGAACAGATATCCCCTTCCACTCATCTCTACTGTGTTTGAACTATTACAAGGAGCTAAGTTGTTCACCAAGTTAGACTTAAGGAATGCTTATCACCTTGTGCGCATCCGGGAGGGGGATGAGTGGAAAACAGGGTTCAATGCACCTACAGGACATTACGAATATTTGGTTATGCCTTTGGGACTTTCTAATGCACCTGCTGTTTTTCAAACACTCATCAATTATGTATTAAGAGATGTTCTGAATATATTCTGTTTTGTGTATCTCGATGATATTCTCATCTTTTCTCCTGATGAGAAAACCCATGTTAACCATGTTCACCTTGTTCTCCAGAGGCTCCTTGAGAACAATTTGTTTGTAAAAGCCGAAAAATGTGAGTTTCATGTCAACTCAGTGTCATTTTTGGGCTTTTTGATTTCCCCAAACAAAATGGAAATGGACCCAGCAAAGGTCAGCGACGTGGCTAATTGGCCAACGCCAAGTTCCAGAAAAAAAGTTCAGCAATTCTTGGGGTTTGCTAACTTTTACAGACGTTTCATACGCAATTTTAGTGCCATTGCCTCTCCTCTCCATGCCCTTACCTCTCCCCATGTTCAGTTTGTGTGGACTTCACAGGCAGAGGACTCTTTCCAGACACTGAAGAAAAGTTTCACAACAGCTCCCATCCTGACTGTACCTGATACCAGCCGACAGTTTGTGGTAGAGGTAGACGCCTCCAACGATGGCGCCAGGCATCCTTGTGCCTATCTCTCCCGAAAGCTGTCATCTGCTGAGAGGAATTATGACGTGGGAAATCGGGAACTGTTGGCTGTGAAGATTGCTTTGAAGGAGTGGCGGCACTGGTTGGAGGGAGCGGAGCAGGATTTCCTGGTCTGGACGGATCACAAAAACCTGCAATACATCAGGAAGGTCAAACGTTTGAACTCTAGGCAGGCCAGATGGGCTCTATTCTTTAATAGATTTAGTTTCACTCTGCCATATCGACCTGGTTCGCAGAATGGAAAGCCTGATGCACTCTCCAGAATGTATGATCCTGAGCCAGTCCCCAAGAGTCCAGAAACCATTCTGCGGCCAGACCGAGTGATAGGGAGTGTGACCTGGCCCATTGAAGTCAAGGTCAAACAGGCAAACAGCGGGAATCCTGTCCCTAGAGGGTGTCCTCAGAATCGCTTGTTTGTGCCGGAGCAACTTCGATCTCAAGTTGTTCATTGGGCCCATACGTCTGTACTTACCTGTCATCCTGGAAACAAAAGGACCCTTTTCATGGTGAGACACAGATTCTGGTGGCCGGCGATGTGGAAGGATGTTGCAGAATATATGGCAGCATGCCCTGTGTGTGCCAGGAACAAAACTTCTCGTCAAGCTGCGGCAGGTCTTCTCCAACCTCTGCCCATTCCCCACAGACGGGGACGTTGGTAATCCTGTCACAAAGTCCAACGCAATGTGAGACCATGGTCTCACATTGCGTTGGACTTTGTGACAGGATTACCAACATCGGCAGGTAATACCACCATACTCACTGTGATTGAACGATTTTCTAAAATTGTACACTTTATCGCCATGTCCAAGTTACCTACTGCCAAAGAAACAGCAGACGCCATGTTGTCCCATGTGTTCAGGATCCATGGTTTTCCCAGTGATGTTGTTTCAGACCGAGGCCCACAATTTGTGTCACGTTTTTGGAAGGAGTTTTGTCGCCTAATCCAACCCACTGTAAGCCTGACCTCCGGATACCACCCGCAGTCGAATGGACAAGCGGAGAGGATGAATCAGGATTTGGAGACCTGTCTGAGATGCCTGGTGTCCGAGAAACCTACCACCTGGAGTAAAAGTCTGATTTGGGTGGAGTATGTGCACAACACTTTACCCACATCAGCCACCGGTATCTCTCCGTTTCAATGTGTCCATGGATACCAACCTCCATTATTTCCGGAGCTCGAGAAGGAGGTCACCGTACCATCAGCCCATGCTCTGGATTCGCCGCTGCCGCTGGGCGGGAGTTCGCCATATGTTGCAGAGGAGTGCTATTCGCATGAAGGTATTGGCCGACCGGAAACTACGTCCGTCCCCTAAGTACCAGGCCAGACAACGAGTGTGGTTATCTACCAAGGATCTTCCTCTCCATGTCGCCTCCAGGAAGCTGGCTCCCCGGTTCGTTGGTCCTTTTCCCATAGCCAAAGTGGTTAACCCTGTTGCTGTCCGTTTATGTCTCCCAAAGTCCATCAAGGTCCACCCCACGTTTCATGTCGGCAAGTTGAAAACCGGTTAAAGAGAGCAGACTGGTCCCCGCCTCCACCTCACCGGATCATCAACGGAGGTCAAGTTTACACTGTGGATAAAATACTGTCCGAATTGAAGAGGGGCAGAGGTAGACAGTTTCTGGTCGACTGGGTAGGGTATGGATTAGAGGAGAGGTGTTGGATCCCAGGCAGCTTCGTTGTGGACAGGACTCTAATATCGGACTTTGACAGACAACAGTCTCAGGCTTCAGGGACGTCTGGAGCCGTCCGTAAGAGGGAGGGTACTGTAAGGTTTCAGCGTTAGAGTTATTTTAGTTTATTGTTTTGTGTTTATTATTGTGGCCTTGCATTTTATTTTGATATTGACTCTACCCTCTCTTTTCAGGTGTCTACACTTCCTGTCGTTGTGTGTCACCTGCCAGCTTGATTGTGGTCTCCTGCTCATGATTGTTTTCACTTGTGCCCCATTAACCGTTGTGTGTATATGTAGCCCTGCTCTCCTTTTGTCTTTTGTCGGTTCGTCTTGTCTCCACGTCGAGTCCATGTCTGTGAACACTAGTGATCTGTTGAGCAACCTAGTTGAACCTAGAGATCTTGTGAGAATCCTAGTAGAACATAGTGATCTTTTGTTTTGAAAAGTCTTTTAGAATTAAAAGATATTTTTGAAGTCAACGGAATCGTGCATCTGAGTTCTTGTGAGTCCTTCGTGTCACCTATGAGCTCATTCTCTCAGTGTATCATCAGGAATACAGAGACACACACACATCATTTAAATAAGAGTTTTTAAATTAAATGATAGGTTAAGAATAAACATCTTAAAGTAAATAACAAACAATAGCCCTTAACCCTGTAAGGCCCCCGGTTGTAATTTTACAACATTACTTGAAGCTATCCTAAAAAAGTCAGTAAATGTTTTTGTTTTTTTAAAAGACTACATTTACATAGTCAAAAGGTCCTTTTGTTCAGCCTCACAATGCTATTGGGTAGTACATGTGTTATAGGTCCTGCCCTCTGGAGCATACACGCCAGGGATTTTGGGCCCCATGGAAATATATCACGGCCCCACCACCAGGCCCTCCCATTTGACATTCCTGCCCTCCCCCAATAAACACGTTTTTGTATTAAAAAAAATATATATTTTATTTTTTAAATTATAAATAAACTGTGAACTTTTATGCTACGATGTATGTGATGTCAGAACTAAAAAAAAAAATCGCAGTTGCCAGGCTACGTCAAATAAATGCATGTGTCTGTTGTGATTTGTGATTCGTCCCCATATAGACCAATCACAGCATCACACTCTGCCGCCTATTCTGGATTTGTTTATTGTGCATTCTGTAGACTCCCATTTCTTTTTGAATTACAAAATGGACATCAGAAATTGGCTTAAAAGGTCTAAGGATTTATTAAAACAAAATAGCGATGAAAGAACTGCAGCCGATGGTGCTGCAGGCGACCCTGCACCTGCCGTTGCAGCAGCACGCCTTAATGTCACAAGCTTGACCTCGGCAAACCCCGGGGCTGAGTTAGTGATGATCTTGGGGTTAATAAACCCAAGCAGGTGAAGCTGGATCGTTATCCAGGGAGATTGTTTTCAGGAAAGAAGCGCACTTTTGCCGCTGCATGGTACACAACAGACCATGGCTTGAAGAGTTGTTAAAAGCAGACGCAGCCTTTTGATTCCCCTGTAGACAGTTTAAAGTGAATACGTCTTCATCTGATGCAGCTTTTACTGTCAAAGGTTTTTGCGACTGGAAACACACATTACAGACTGATAAAGGACTGCTAGGCATGCCGCATCAAAAGAACACATTTCATGTGAGAGTTTGTGGAGAGAGAGACAGATACGCAAGGAAACAAATAAGGAAATTAGAATTTTGGTGCAGATCAGCTGGCACGGAGCCGTTATTACGTGTCAGCTGTCGTTGATATTATAGCTTTTTTAGCTGTCAACCAACTCCCTCTCAGAGGTGACTCGATTCACTCCA
This sequence comes from Gymnodraco acuticeps, assembly GCF_902827175.1. Taxonomy (NCBI): domain Eukaryota; kingdom Metazoa; phylum Chordata; class Actinopteri; order Perciformes; family Bathydraconidae; genus Gymnodraco; species Gymnodraco acuticeps. The sequence goes on along the minus strand of NW_022990025.1, from coordinate 453,705 downwards.
CAGCATGTCCGAGTGCAGTGCATCGGAACATAAACCATGCCCAAGGCGGGCTCATCGAGCTCATCGTCTCCGTCTCTACTATTTCTCTCCAAGTGCAGCGATGAGGAAGCTGCCATCCGTAACCAGTGTGCCTTGCTCGTGATTTACCAGTGTCTGTGCTGCCACGCACACAATGTTTCAAAGTGGTTGCTATGTTGCCCTTTATTTGTGTATGTTTGCGATAAGTGTGCATCTTTACGCAATGCCGTTGGCCTTGCTGTTTGATATATATTGTGCCGCAGGCCCGCAGCACGTGACGGTTTTGTGTGCCCTCCTATGAAAATCATATGCCCTCCCTTTAGATTTGTTCTGGCGCCGGGTCTGCGGCCACGCCAACCAAGCACAATTGCTGTAACCACACCTCCAGAACCCAACCCACTCATTTATGCTTTAAATAACTCTACCTGTACAGGCTTGCATCTATCTTGTAGTCCAATACTAACTGCACAATATTTACTGACACTGAGCTGTGAAAATATAACACTTATCGGGGGACAGGGCTGCTGAGCCTAGAGATGGATCTGTTGGTCCTGGCACCAGGGGGAGGGACAACTGATTTAGTATGAATAGCTGCTAAAAATGTACCTGCATTTACTAACTGTCAGCTGAAAGAGGAGTGACATTAAAAACCTGTATAGATATTAACAGTACTTAATGTCAGCTTAGTAAAAAAAAAACATAACAATTATTATTTACAATGGACTACGCGTAGCTAACAGACGCATTTCCACCACTCATAGACCACACCCACCTTTTCTTTGAGAAACTGGGTGACATACTGTCGCCCTTTAGTCCCTCTCTCTTGTCTTTCTCTCTTTTCTTTTCTCTTTTGAAAGCCTGACTTTGTGAGTCGTTGACACATGGTACACACGTAAGTACTAGCATCCCTGCTCCTAGCATGCTCTCACTCTCTGCTAGAAAGTGCCGGCGGTGCTGCACCGCGTTTGGAGGCAGGACCAAACCATTACATGTAAATAGAAGGGGGTGTACAGAGGCTTTGGGTAATTAACTTTTGGAAGAAAATAAGTTAAATGAATTGTAAGTTTAGTGAGTACATTATCAATATAATGTCCTATTAATGTTAATTATTGATGAATGATGAAAGGTTGCTAAAACATTTAATCTTAATGTTCTAAAATAGTTTGGGCCCCCGTGGTGAGGGTGTTTGGGGTGGCCAATAATGTGGCCAGGATTCAGTTGGGGGTGGCAGTGGCCACTCCTAGCCACCCCCCAGCTCCGCCACTGGTTGTGCAGAGACAGGGTGTCCAATGTTAGTGGCCAGCTGATGGCAGGGAGTTGACGGCCAATGGCTGGAGGCTGGTAGCAAACAGGCTAGCAGGCTATGGTGCGGTAGTCTAAGCAGGAAAAAGCAAAGGTAACGGAAAACTACTTGAACAAAGTAGCGATTCACTTGGAGCCAATATTGACAGATGTTATATATAGCTAACCGATGTATAAAGAAAAATCAGATCAAATAGGTTCAAACACGAACTGAAAGTAGGATAGCGGTGGAGAAGCGGCGAAAAAACCACGCCAGCGTCCTCTCCTATCGGCAGAGTGTAACAATGATGTTGTAGTGTCAGGCGGCTTCCCAAGTGCCATTACAAGTGCTTGGCAATCAATAACCAGGCAGCTGGGTTCCTGAAGGAGCACATCTGCAGGTGTTTGGACATGTTTTGTCAGTATATTTGCTCAAATAGATTTGTTGGTGGAATTTAGACTGCCGTTAGTTGCGGCCAGAGATGGCGGGATGGGCATGAGTTCATGCTGGAGGACATTTTCCAGGTCTATCTTACGACCTGCTCTGTAAGCTGTGACTAGCCTTTGTAGAATCTGCCTGTCCACTTTGATGGTGTTTTGCTTGTTCTTGGAAAGTTGCACGACTTCATACAAAGAGGCAAATGTCTTGGCTTTGTTCTTTCGAATGGGCGACTTCAGTCCCAAGTGTTGGTCACTATCTGGAGGTTCACAAACACTTTCATTTGTGCCTGTCCAAGGTGTTCTGCACCAAGCAGAGATTCTTGAATCTCCGGTGTGACCACGTCCTTGTTGATTATGTTCTTGAGTGTGTCCCCACCATCTTGAAACACACAGTGCTCTTTCAATGATACACATATTTTGCTTTCATCCCCGTCATCTCTCTCCATTCTACTCTTTGTGCACTCAGTGTGTGTGTAGTGTACTCATCGTCTTCATCATCTGTTGTCAGTCTCAGCATTACTTTTGTCTGAGAAGCTATGACTGTTCTCAGATTATACGACAATGTCCATCTACTGAGGGATGTTGCTATCCTGGTGATGCCCACTAAGCCTCCACTCTTTTAGCCCATAGCGTTTAGCCACTCAGTACTTTGATCCGCTGAAACCTGATTGAAGCGTCGATCACTGCGTTTCACCACGAAGTTGCCTTTCTGAAACTCAAGGAGGATTTCTGGTGGAAGAGCAGACATCTCAGCCAGGTACACAGTACCCCATCTGGCGTCGTTTATATGATCGTACCTGAAGAAGAAGGGCAGCATACGTTTGAAAGCATACAGGTGGAGATCCCACAATCCATCACGTTGCGCTCTTGTGAAGCAGAGTACGATGCTGACCATAGTCATGTAGTCCCACCAGAATGTGGCATTCGGTCATCAACTGCAAGCGATGCAGCAAACTCTTTCATGGGCTGCTGGAATCTGTCTGTAGTCAATTTGTCGACCATCTGCGCGATGTGGTCAGCATCTACGGATTGGCAGAGATCTGAGAGTTCAGCTCTCAGTGTAACATCAACCTCATCCAGATATGTGTAAAGCTGTGGGAGCAGTAGCTGCCAAAGAGCCTGTAGGGTAAGTGTGTGGGTCCTTATGGCACCTGCATACCCCTTTCCTGCCATGACATGCTGAGCAGCATTTGCTCCTAACAGATCACACTTGACCCATAGCTCGCTCAGGCCAGAATCAACCATGTGTTGTCCTATCACACCCAGGAAGTTCATGACCATGTGAAGGCCTCCAAAGCAAGGGATAAGTACGTCCTTGTATTCTTCTACTGACCACTTCAGTCAACTTCGGATAAAGTGCCTCGCCCACTGTCAGAATGACATGCTGTTGTTCCATTGATTTGGAGATATGAAGCATTCGCTTGACAACAGTGGGGAAGGCAAAGGTTCCATTACAGCACATTTGAAACATTTAACCTCAAAACAATATACAAAGTAAGTAAAAGTAGCCTGATAATAATAATAATGGCTGAGTAATTATTCATAGTTAAAAACTACTATTTTTGCAATATATATGAGATCTAAGCAGTTTACATCTCAAATCTGCATATGGCATCAGATTGCCCATGTAGGAGAACTTACAAAAGCACATTTAATTCAAGTTTGTACTTTGTTTAGTCAAAAAGATATACTTAAAATAGATTTCAGGCTGGCGGTGGCAGCTATGTTGGATTTCTCAATTTTGAGGCATTTTGGGAAATTTTTTAGCTTCATATACAGCAGATTTGGATGCAGCACCCCTTAATACCACTAAAAATGTTGTATAGCATAAATAAACACAAAATGCCTTCGGGGTTCTGATTTTGTGAACATTTACCCTGTCTATTATGTCTTTTGACATAATAAAAGTTCTATTGTACCAAACTCTGTCTGCCTCCAGTGATTTCTTCAGAACCCATTAGAATTGCATTATCACGAAGAAAGTTAATAAGTTATAATGTTGAGAAGGAGGTCCAGACTTTTTCAACCAGCCTAGTCCGAGATTCTCAATCTTTATTTATTTATATAGCACATTTAAAACAACCTTCAGTTGACCAAAGTGCTGTACAGGCAGTAACTACAATATTAAATAACACAATGGGAGAATTAAAAACATAATAAAAAGCACAATAACTAGAAACATATACAAAATAAATAAATAAAAAACACATACAAATATAAAAATGTAATGTTCAACTAGTATAGTAACCCAAAAACAAATCTATCAAGAAAACTCACACACTCACCCTTACCTGATCTGCTAATAAATCATCAGACTGTACTCCAGTCCATGTCAATGTTCACACATTAATAAAGAAACAGTACATATGAAAGCTCAAAGACCTTCCCACTTTCTGCACATTTTAATGTCAGGATTTTCTCAAGTCCAAAATCAATTGGGATATTTCGGTATTATAGCCATTTGGTAAATTACTCGGATATATCAGGCATGCTCATAAACCCTTATGGCCTTATAACAGGAGCAATCATTTTGCCTTTACGTGGATAAAAGGTTATGGCAATAAGATCATATGTTATATTCTGACTTTCTATTAATATAATGTGAACAATTTACTACATGCCAAAACATCAAGCATCTTTGACTTTGAATTAAACTCTGAAGAATGACAACTGAAAAGTCTGTGTCACTAGCTAGTACACACACTATGAGGCATAAGCTTAGTTTCAAACTGTCATCTTGATATTTAAAGTAGAAACACATTTCTCATTCAATTTAATAATTAAAAAAACATAGTTTTTAAACATTATAAAAAATACATACCTGTGAACACAATATACATTTGTAAGACTCGACAGGGATTTGTAAAATAAAAATAAAGGCCTGCAACAAAACTATATGTCTCTTCTCCATTCTTTACCTACACAAACACATGCTTCTGCACAAAGGTCCAAAGGCCTTTCACAAGGTGCTGCTTCTTTATCTTATTCTTAGCTTAAAACACTTTTCTCACCCAATTGTTGCACTGCTCAGCTATTTTTCTTCACTGTCAGAAATCAGTGGACAACAACTGAATTCAGGTCTGCAGAAAATAATGACATGACGTCAGTGATGTTGACAGGCACGCCTCCTGCCTTTCTGTGTCTTGAGGACACCACGTATTTCCTGGACTGGATTCTTTACAGAAGCGACGAGGAGGTTTGGGGAGAACAAAAAGTGCATAAAATACAACACACACATGCAGCTAATGTATCTGCTTCCAGAGCCTCTATCTCTCCCTCTATCACACCCGTTACAGGGGCGTAACAGACGTATTGATCCGTCAACGGTACTGTTGTTTGAAGATGTTTTCATGGCAATATAAAACAGAGAATATAAGAGAATAGATAATAGGTTAAAGCAGCTTGTAATACAAAACGTAAACTATTAATGCCAAGATTTCTTTATTTAAACAACATTTCAAAATTAACACTGACTTTATTTTTCTGAAAACATTTTTAATTGGGAACCAACTCATCACATTAAAAACCTTTCAGGAACACTGACATTAACTATTTACAGTGGTGTCGAGAACCATACTTTACACGTAACGGCACCCATAATGTCAGAAACACTGGTTTGGTTTGTTAGAAATATATTTCCTATACAGATCATGAGTTTTGTGTTTTCTAACAACTTTAATTAAATGAAAAAGTGGTAAAATGTTCAGATTGACCATTAGTTTCTGACCGTGGGAACATTAAAACAGTTTCGCCACAGGGCAATCCCATAACCTGACCATAAATAAACTGCTATTTCATTTAATATCAGGAACAGCTGACTTGAAGATTAACCTGAAAGAGAAAACTTCCTTCAATCATGCAGACAAACAAACAGCAGGTGTTTTTAACTTGAACCTCCATCGGACTAAGGTTCAAATCATTGTTAATACTGTTAAACATATAGACGCATAGCAAACCAGTAAATACTTTTGAGTCTGAGAAACATGTACAAATCAAGGCCTAAACAAAGAAACTAGTGCCAGTAGTCTATGCACACGTCGATAATAGCAATACTTCAGTGTCCGCATCATGAGTGCAAAGTTAAGGCGTCAATAAAGTCAAAGCCTCATGAAAAGGGTCGGCCCTGGTCAGATCATTCCTTTGGTAGGAAGTTACCGTTCAGACTTTCTGATTTGATTGTTTGGCCAAGACATCTTTCTTCTGATTTGCTTCCACCAACACATGAGCAGGATCCCAAAGGAAGTTGTATTGAAATCCCCAGTGGCAAATGAAAAGTGTCATACAAAATATCCATATTGCTATGCTGTTTTGTGAAAGAAATCCTAGAGACGTCCCATAGTAGCTGTTAGCGCACATGACAGAAAAAAACGAGTTTTCGTAATTTTTTTATAAAACCACAGGCTGGTAGTCCAGCAATCAGAGGGTCAATGGTTTGATCCCAGAAATGTATGCAAGTCATTTGGAGATAAAAGTGTCTGTTAAATGTTATGTAATGCAAAGTGAATATACACTCACTGCCAAAAAAGAGTTTATTTTGAATGGCCATCCTCAGGTCCGAGCTGTAGAGTGTGTGTGGCTCTGCATGTGGTAGTCCAGAGATGCCCTCTGACTGAAGCTACAGCTGCACTCCAGGCACTGATAAGGTTTATCCCCTGTGTGTTTCCTCATGTGAATCACCAGGTTTCCTTTCTGGGTGAATGATTTGTCACATTCTGGGCATTTGTATGGTCTCTCTCCTGTGTGTATCCTGGTGTGATTGACCAGGTCTGACTTCTGACCGAAGTTCCTCCCACAAAACTGGCAATGGTACTGTTTGTCCTCCGTGTGGATCCTTACATGTCTTATTAAAGTCTTATGCAAGGAGAAACATTTGGCACAACACGGACACTTGTAGGGTTTCTCTGCTGTTCCTTCTTCAAACTGAACTATGAGCTCCGTGGATTTCCCTGAAGGTCCTCTCGGCTGAATATCTCTATTGTTGAGATGTTTGGGCTCATCTTCTCCCTGTTGGCTCTGGTTCACTGAAAGGAGCAACTGACCATCAGTGATGCAGTCTGATACTCCATCAGCCGGCTCAGTTTTGATGTGATTGACTGTTCCTGCAGCCGAGGAGTCTTGTCCCATATCACACAGACTCTGCACTTGGTAGAGACACAGGGGCTGCAGAGACTCCTGATCAAACTCACTCTGATCATAGGGAGAGAAGGTAAGTGGGAAAGTCTTAATGCCAGGTATTTCCTGAGTGCAGTTCAGCTCTCTAATCTCACCAGCAGCTGTCACTGATCTGAGGTGAGTTTCTGCCTCCTCCTTCTCACTGAGACACTCATTTGGTTGTTCCTCAGTGTGTTTCAGGCTGTGGATAAGCAGACTATCCCTCTCGTCAAAACTTTCCTCACACTCTTGGCACTGGTATGGTTTGGGGCCTTGGTGTGTTCTACTGTGAGCGAAGAATTCAGACTTGTGGCAGAAGTTTTGCTCACAGATCTGACACTGGTACAGTGATGAACCGTCGCGTGGATGTTTTTTTAAGTGACGTACCATCGTCTTCTTGGAAGAAAAAGTGCTTATGCAAACTGGACATTTGAATGATTTATTCACAGCGAGGACCTTTAACGGCATGTTCGGGTCACACTCCGTCTTCCAAGAAGACGATGGTACATCATCGTCTGCAATATCCACTTCTATCTCATTATCGTTTTCTCTGGAAGGAGAGCCGCCTGAATGAGTGTTCATGTTTGGAAGGTGTTCAGCTTGCTCTGACGTGGCTTCTACTGCTTCCTCCCAGCACACACTGACGTTCACACTGGCAGCAGGCTGAAGCCGCACATCTGGGACAGACATCTGGAGAGAGTCTGAAGAAAAAAGGAAAGGAAAAAAACAACATTTATTTTACTGCTTTTGACCATTGGTTTTATTTTTAGTTCCTGTTTAGTACTTCTAATATAGACATTTTTATAAAATGTTGACTGGCTCAAAATAAGCAGTTTAACAGCAGGATCTTAAAAGTAATGTGTGTAGTCCATTCAAATAAATATATAATAAACAACTCTATCACAGAAAACTTAACACAAGATTCGTGTTATGATTTCCTTCTGTTAAACCCACCTTCACTCTGTGCCTTGGCGACATCCAGCAGTCTGCGGTGGCTGTCCACCACCCACTTTGAACAGGACATTTCTTTTTCATATTCTACAATTGTCCTCTCTACAATCCTGAAGATCTCCTCTGCAGCTGCAGACAAACGCTCGCTGACCAGTGTTCTCAGCTGCTCCATCTTCACTGCCCTCACCCTGCTGAGGTGATCTCCAAAGTGAGCGTCCGGGTGTGTGTGTGAAGTAGACATAAGGCCTCGAGCCTTCTTGTTGCTTAGTCGCTCCTCCTGAACTCTCTGTGTCCTCCAACCCTACTCTGCTCTGGCCATGTCTGCAAACAGACAGAAAACAGAACATTTATTGAAAACAATTATGATAATTAAGAAGAGATACTCAAATGTATGTGTTTTCATTTCTCAACTTTCTGTGACAGTAACATTTATATATTTTGTTTGGGACAAGCTCTTGGAAGAATTGTTGTGCTCTGGGTAACAGAGATAATCATTTCTTGCTATGTCCTCACATTTGAGATGAATCGAGTTCCTTAAGTACAAAAACTGATACTAGTGGGATTGTGGTTAAAAGTCAAAAATGACCGGTTTTCATTGCATGAATAGAAAATAACGCAGCTCAGTCTTTTATTATAAAAACATATTCAATATTACATTATATATTATAAATATAATGTACAGATAGAGCAGCACCCAAATACACTGATTGGGATTATGTAGAGAGATCTTTAGATAGGTAAATTATTATTGTTATTTTCTGGTTGAATAAAATATGAATTCATAAAATAATGTACCCTTCAATGAGCATTCGATATTTTTGGGAAATCAATTGATTGCTATGTTCTGCATTATACCCATATTACTGTAATTACACCAATATTACACCCATATTGCACTGTAATACTACTGTCATTAGTCCCATAATACACTGTTAATACACCTATATTAAACCCATGTAACACCAATATTACCCCATATGTCACCCAAATTACACTATTATTATACATTGTATACATGGACACAGCCTGTAAAATACATGTATCCCTCAGGATACAGAAACCATGTACAGGTTACGTCATGCTGTAACGGTTATTAGCTATATGTACGTTTAGTGGCAACCAAGGACAAAATAATGCAAAGACTTTTAATAAAGCTGTAGCTACATGTCGGAGTGACAACGTAATATGACCCTGAACAGACACTGAGTAAAACACTGACAGGTACATTAGCTTACCCTGCTGACTGTTTCTGTTAGCTCACTGTCTCATTAGCGCACTTGTTGTAATCGAGGAAGGCTACCTCACTTAGCAGCTAGGTCATACAAGAGCTACTAAGCGGAGAACTACTTACTAGAGAACATGACAGTACACTGATATTTCTAGTTTATTATGGTGCCCCTGGTTTCCCGGGCTTTAAACGCTCCACAGCTAACTAGCCAGCTATATGCTGTGCAACGTCATAATGCTCAAAACACAGCGTTAACTTCGGTTAGCTTCAGTTAGCTTGCAGAGGCTCCAGCTTCTTCTTCTAGGCTTGCCATTGATAGTAGGCGTAGTAACGACATTAGCGCCATCTACTGTTCAACTGAGAGCACACCGCTCTTTAGCAGCAGTTCAAATACTGACCAATCAGTAGGCCAACACTAAACTTCCATTTATGGTATAAAAGATAGTTGTCTACTAAGTTCAATACTCTGGGTTCTCTGGCATGAATGCATTTATTTACAATATACATTTCAATTAATATTATTATTCTAATTAATCTTAAAGCCAACTATTCTTGCATTTGAATTAAAGGTAGGGTAGGTAATTCACTTCAGAATCAAATCAAATCAAGTTTTATTTACATTGTTAAACGATTTTTGGTCGAGCCAAAGTGCTGTACATATAATAAAAATACCCTACAGTAAAGACACTTTACAGCAAATACAACAGCACAGTTTGTGCAGAATATCAGTATGAGAAAAAACGACACCCTCTGTCCTTAGACCCTCACATCGTACAAGGAAAAACGTCCGGAGAAAAACCCACAGTTTAAAGGGAAAAATGGGAGAAACCTCAGGGAAAGCAACAGAGGAGGGATCCCTCTCCCAGGACGGACAGATGTGCACAGGGCCGTATCCAGGATTTCCTAAATACCGAGGTTTTTGGGATTTTCATGATCTAGTTAGGTGCTTTTTAAGTCCTGTGGGGGGTCACAAATTGGATAATATATTGATTTCAAACCATGTCAGTGGCCTGACAATGTCAGCATACATTATTTTTGAAAGTGTAATACATCATAAGAATCAGTTGATTGTTGCTATCAATGATCTGGACATGCAGAAGAGGCTAAAATGATCACAACACATTGTCAACATTCATTTTCCATGTCTCTCTCCTTTCCATAACCTGCAGCCTCTCTTCCACCTTCTTTAGTCTCTCTGTCTTCTTCCTGTTCATTACTCTCTCTGTCCTCTACTCTCTCTCTTTGTTCAATCTCTTCCTCGTTGTTCACTTTTTGCTCCTCCTCACTTGTCGCTCCTGCCAGTGAATTTAAAGCAATTCAGCCATTTAGTTCATTTCACTTGTTTGTTTGCATTCTTTTTTTAATTTAAATCTGTTTTGTTTGATTCTCAAAAGAGAACAAAGATGTAAGCAAATTGTGTTTTATACAATTCTATGTTATTATGACATCATAACTGCAATAGATGTTGTATGTTGTATGTTAATGTATGTTGTTTTACAATTATGCGTTTATGCCTATTGTAAATGAAGACTATTGTTATAGATATATAGATAGATAGATGGGGTTATTAAGCCTACATTCTTCTGTCCGACTGTACCTGCAGTTCCTCCCTGACTTCCATCACTTTCTCTTTCTCTCTGCCTGTCCTGTCTCTTCCTTACCAAAGCTGAGCTTCGACTGACGTAGTCTTTTCATTATATCTGAGTCGGTGTAAAAAGAAAACAATACAATGTTATATCTTCAATGTTTTACTCAAATTGAAATGAAAGCATTATAACGTTTGTTAAAAGGTAATCCTTCTGACATTGGATGAATGTAATTCACTTTAGCTCTCTAGCTAGTTTATGCACGCAATGTAAACCAAAGTATAGCCTATAGCTGCAATATAAGTTAGTGTGCATGTTGTCGGACGTCCACTGACTAACATAGTGCGTTCACACCATGGATGTAGCTATAATAAGAACTGGATACAGCGTGGGAGGCGGGGCCTCATTCATTCCTATGAGAGTTGCTCAATGGCGCATGATGACAAAATGGCCCAACTTTTGAGAGACCGAAACGTCACAGATTACCCGGCATGCCTGAGAAGTACCCGTATGTGCACTCATAGAGCATGCGCAACTTTAACCACGCCGCCCAAAAGGCTTGTTCACATTAAGCACGTGAATTTGCGTACACGTAACAGCACCGCGCGTTCATGACAGCATGGTACTGGATTTATATTAACGAGGCGGCAGTTAGCAGCTAGCGGCTAGCTAGTAAATTATGCTAAGTTACACATTAATCGTTATGTACTTTTATATTACGCTGACATCAGGATCTAGTGATATCCAAGCAACAGAGTTTCATTTAGCATGATACTTGTGTGGGTTGTACATGAAACCACTTGGTAATATATAAAAATGTATATGTTGAAGCCTGTTATGATCAATTGTGAGTTAAAACTTTATCTAAAAAGTAAAGCTGGTGATGGATTACTGTGGTGGAGTTAAAATAACAATAGCCTATTTCTTTTTGAAATGTGATGGAGTAAAAGGATAGTAACTGTGATTATTCATGTTAAGTAGCCCACAAGTAACTAAACCAATTGCAAGTGCAATAAGAAGCTACAGGAACGTTAATCTACGTCGGTAATATTAACTTTGTTTAATACAAGATTTACGGTACAAGATTTACATCATACAGCCCATGTAGTATAATATTTTACAAATGATGAATTACAGCAAACATGTGCAATATATCCATTATTACAGCTCCGTGGGATGGCAGTAAGGCGATATGGTCCGTTGTTATTGTGCATCCATGGGTAAAGAGAAACTCATGTAGTACTGAACACGTAACATGAATGTGCCGGGCGGCGCGGTCCCGTGGGTTAGATGCGCGTTCATAATGCCAAGGGAAATAACTCTCAGAATAACGTTATTAGCACATTTTTACAACTTGAGGAACGAATGTTTTTAATAAGGGCTATACAAACGTTCATACTGGGTTGTTTATTTAGTTTAAAAAAAATTATCCAACGAGTTACAGATCACTCTTTCCCAGTGGCGTTTTCTCCTGGAGGCCAAGGGAAGCCAGGCTTCCCCTGTTTTTTCAGATTGTAGTTATAATTTAAATAAATAAATAAAAACACTTTGTTTTGTTTCGATAATTCTCCTTTGCTGTGTGTTGCTGCCGGCCCGTCTCTCCCCCATTCTCATTGAGTATTTTACAAAGAGTGAAACAAACAGCGCCCCTCTAGATGTTATGGTGAAACAGTAGATTGCACTCTCTGTTGTGAGAGGAGGCCAGCCGAATCTGGCTTCCTTTGGTGAAAAAAATTGAGGGATTGACCAATCAGATGAGGCTCACGTGATGCCCCTGCCAACCTGTGATTGGTCAGGGCCATGCCAAGGGAAGCCAGCCGCCTCTTGTTTCCCTTCAGAGGCGGCTGGCGGCTGGCGATTTGATTGGACACTGCCATCCAATCAAATCACATCAACATCAGTTTTAATACTGTAACTGTCATCACCGCCGTTAGAAATTATCAAACAAATGAACCATTATGGAGGGTGGAGATTTGGCGTACTTAATCAAACATAACTTTACTAAACTTCCGCTACAGCAGCAACTAAAAATTAAATCAGATGACAGGCCAATGCCCGCACTCGAGCTGTGTGTACACAGAGGAAAAAGGGAGAGAATCGGACGTTCAATGAGGACATTTATGTCCGCACGGAGTGGCTAACTGGAAGCGCTAAACTTCAGCGTCTATTTTGCTGGCCATGTCTTCTTTTTGACAAGGATTCGTGCTCCCTGAACAATCCTTGGGCAACTTCAGGATTCATCGACCTTGCCAACCTGCCACGGGCAATTGAGAGGCACGGTAAATCCAAAAATCACATAGATTGTGTGATTGTCTGCATACATTAATAAGTAAATTGCTTAAATTAATAAGGAGAGAGTTTTAGCTGGAGAGTGCGTGCGGACCTTTCGGTTAGATAACAGGCGTGTGCAAGTCCTGCATCTGTGTGATACAAATGTGTGTAAATGATACCGGGCACTGTAATCACTCATCTGGTTACGTTATTGAACGTTAACGTTACGTTATGTTACGTTTACGTTACGTTATACCGCCCCCCGGCCCAAAAAATGGGCTTCCCCTACATTTTCACCCACGCCACGCTACTGCTCTTTCCCCATGTAAGTCAATGGGAAAAAGTGTTTCCGGGCCCAGCAACCAAACGGAAGTGTAGTACCGCCGTTTGGCCACTACGAATATTCTCATCAGACTCCGGCGCACTTCCTGGGGGCTTGGTTCACACAGGATCTGCTGGTCATATGATGTCCTGATGAACAGAAACACAAGCAGCCCGCTGGACTCAGATCTCTAGATACCTCATCACTCCTCCGCTGTTCCAATACAAGTCCGGGCCCTTTCTCATTTCATCAAATCCCCCTCCTCGACTCCTCGACTCCTCGGTCCTCCGGTAATGACCCGGAAATGAATTTCAGCGCGCCATGTTGAAGGACATCTCATTTCTCTAAATGCACTTCGAGGACCGAGGATCGAGCGTCGAGGAGGCTCTCTGGAGGAGCTATAACCGAGGATACACTGATGGGTCCTCCACAGTCCTCTACGGCTCCTTCGTGGATGCATTTCCCGGGAACAGAGATGTTTCAAAAGAGGCTTCTTAATTCTTAAATTTCCCCTCCTCGACTCCCCTCCTCGAGACTTAAGAGGCTTCTCAATTCTTAAATGTCCCCTCCTCAACTCCCCTCCTCGACTCCCCTCCTCGACTCCCCTCCTCGAGACTTAGTCCCGCCCACAGGAGATGCGAGCGGAGGACCGAGGAGGGGAACCGAGGAGAGAGGAGGGGAAGCAGCAGACGTTTAAAGAAATGAGAACTCCTCTCCTCTGAGCGGTCATATTAAAGCGACGTCCATTCATTATTACGTGGCAACAGCTGCATCAGCTGTCGAGTGTTTTGTCATAGCGCTGTATTTTATAATCTCTGTTAGATCAGCTGAACATTGTTCCCCCACATATTTACTTTGAATTCATTGAGAGTGCGGTATAATGAGACAATAACAGGTTACAGATGCAGACACACACACACAATATATTTATATAAATATATACAATTTAAAGTATGAGAGCACTCTCATAATAACGTAACACAATCAGCAGACTCTGGATATATCCCCCCCCCCCCCCCCCTCTCTCTGGTCGCTGAAATGGGGAATTGAAATTACGGGCCAAAAGTTGTATTTACAAGTATTAAAAGTAAGCAGAGGACACCAAACCAACTGAGACCCGTCTGTCCGCCGCATCTACGCACTGTACAACACACACCTACACACTGTACCACACACACACATACACACTGTACCACACACACACACACCTACAGCTACTAAAGCATAATCAGGCTACAGCCGTTGTGTATTTTATTATGTGAAGCACTAAATGAGGTTAAATTGTTAACATTGGTTCAGGAGCATGGCCACGCCTAAAACTCCGCCTCGAACCACGGCCACCCCTATTTATATCCGGCAAAACTTCCGGCCACTGCTTGTCTCCATCCATTCAACCCACCCTCCCTCTCCCTTCTACCCATACAGTTCCCCTTCCGACTCACACCGAGCGATACATCCATCCATCCCTTCTTCCCTCCCTCAACATCCCTACATCCCTACAGCCCTCCATCCCTCCATCCCTACATCCCTACATCCCTACATCCCTCATCCCTACATCCCTCATCCCTTCATCCCTCATCCCTTCATCCCAACATCCCTCATCCTTCATCCCAACATCCCTCATCCCTACATCCCTTCATCCCAACATCCCTCATCCCTACATCCCTCCATCCCTCATCCCTTCATCCCAACATCCTCTGCCCGTCAACATCTATATTTAAACTGTGCATATTTATATACTGTATATACTAACATTTTAATTCCAGGTATTGTCTGGGGGCCCGTAATCAGCCCACACAGATCATGCCAGAGACGGAACCCCCACTCTGAGTCTCCCACTGCACGGACCACAGCTCGTCCTCCCAGATCATCCCTTCACCCCCCTCATATCATTCACATGTTACTTCAATAAACGTACAAACATCACACTCTTGTGGCGTGGTTCCTGCTAGTGAAATGGTTTTAGAAAAATATCAACTCTTTGTTTGTAGATATCTAATAAAGCAAATAAAGAGAGTAGGCCTGTTATACTGAGTGATATATGCCAGTTAATGGACCAGCACCAGAGGCGTTCCCATACACACAGGCGTTGGAGCTGTTCTTCATGAAATCCCAGAAGGATGAAGTGCTCTGACAAACAGTGCCATCTTTGTGCAAAATGATTATACAGGAATGAAAAGTCAATAAATAAACATGTTGTTAAAACTTTTTTTTCTTTTTTTTTCTCTCCGCGCACCCCCCTCCCCCCCACGGACCTCACAGCTGTTTTCTCTGGAAACATCGCGACGCGATGAAAGCAGTTTCTAAAATAATATCCAGGGGATGCATGCAGAGCTGTCATTGGCTGAGATAAGTCCGGCGTGCGTCACGCCTCCACCAGCGGCGCCGGATTCATTTCAGAAGTGGGGGGGGCAAAAAGTGCGTGTGTAGGCCTATGTGACATAGCCTACTTGCCAACCCTCCCGATTTTCGCGGGAGACTCCCGTTTTCCTCCTGGGGTCATATTTATCCCGCATTTCTACCGATTTCTGACTAAATCTAATTTGTTTCATTCTACGCACCAAATGTTACTGTTTCCACTCGGACTTCAATACCAACACACTCTCACTCCCTAAGCGTCCAGGAGCGACGTTTGGTCAGTGTCCGTGGCGTCCAGTTGTGACGCTCCTAGGCTCCTTCAGCGTCATAAAGGGACGCAAATAGCTTTCAACTGATTGCAATGTATTCCCATCTGCGGCGGGATTTGACGCTCATGGAAGCACGGCATTCGTTTGTGTCGGCTGCCCTTAAAGGCAATGTGAGCGTCCATTCCCATTGGATAACGGAGAATTGGTACACCCGGAAGTAAGTATTCCTCTTACTGTCGATTGATTTTACAGTGATATCTGCACTACTCATCGACTAAAAAACACAAGATTATCCTTGTTAATTACACAACATTGATTGGCTTAAATTGTGTGCAATGCTTTTGTATTTTTCCCCTTCGATTCGGAGAAACAAATATCTTTTTGGAGTAAAGGATGGCAGAAGACACTACACTACCCAGAATCCCCAGCTATCGTTTGGACTACACCATGTGCTCTGTTTCACAAACCCCGTGATAGTCCTCAAGCTCTGTGATTGGAGAGTGTGCTCCGAGGGTTACGCCAATTCTCGAACAGCACTTGAAATGGGATGGAACCACGACAGACTGTCCAAAACTGGATTTGAACGGGTCCACCGCGTCCCCCCCTCCCCCACCCCGTCCCCAGAACTACACATGCTGGCTATTCTGTTTCGCAACATGTTCTCTATCTATGGCACGTCTCTACTGGGAGTTGTAGTTTTTAAAAGACGTTTTCGTATTTCCCATAATAAGAAGTTGCCAGTATTAAACTGTGTACATCCCTGGAGGTTTAGGGGATAGGAAACACTCACATTTAAAACATATAATTAATAAATGGGTGAAAATTGCTTGTGCCCAGCATTAATATATATACACACATGCCAGCTAAGGTCAGAAGAGCTTTATTTAACAGCTGGTCTTATGTTTGTGACCCCTGTTGTTAATTGATAACATTACATTACATTACATTAATTGATAAGCCTGAAACATGCACTTGTCAAGGTTCAGAGGCACATTTTGCAAATATGGCAGTAGCCATCGATCAGCTTAAGATAAGATATACTTTATTGATCCCAAGTTGGAACATTTGCGTTACATCAGCATGTGTAACAGTTGTAAATATGCAGTGGTGTTTATTTGTAAATCATTAGTATAATCACACAAATTCTGTGTTTTATATTTAACAATTCTGTGTTCTTTATTTATTGATTGTTCAATACCTGACAAGGCCGGAGATGAAATATCTACATACATCTTATAAGAGTATAATACATTATGTATAATATCAGTTAAAATAAGTGCTTCAACATAGTTAACATTGCTGGAGGTATGCACAAATATTGATAGATGTCTTGTAATGCACTATTGAGGAACCTGCGACCCAAGTTTTTCATTCAATGCAGAACTACACCATGGTTGTGTAGGCCTATATGATATGTCAATAAACCTTAGAAAATCTTGAAATCTTGAAAGGGATGTGCAAAATAGTCATTATATACAGTCTTTAATGAACTATTAGTAGAGAATAATGAGTAATGAATATACTTTATAGGGATCCTATTAATATCTAATAATAAAAATAATGAAATTCAATAACATGCTTTAACCACTAGGTGTCCCTTTTATATCAGCTGTGTACCTTTATGGTGTAAATACAGCCTATCTTCCAATTGGATCAAATATAAAAGTCAGCCGAACTGCAAGGAGACGTATTGTGTGAAAATAAATGTAAGATGTTGTTTAATGGCTGATATATTTATGATCCACGTCACGTTTTCAGTTCCTCATGTTTGTCTAGAAGTCTTCTCATCAGGGCTCTATAAATACAGAACTACGGCAGATATGTAATATTTAATGCAGCCGAACCGTGTATTACAATGCCGTTATGTGATGACTTTCAAAGAGAAAAGCAAGCACACACGGAATAAAGTATTATTTTTTTAAAAAATGTTTTCGGTCTGTTTCCGGTATTTGTTAATGACGATGTGCTGTGAGATGTGAGACTGGAATTGCACAGGGGAAAATAACGTAGGCTATCTTTAGATGCGGATTTTGTTAAACTAATATGTTTGCGCTGTGGACCAACACTATACATTGACGGGGAAGGGGGTAGCAATAAAGATAACACCATTAAACAGTTACACAACATAACAGAAATAATATCGATAGCAGCGTCCCTAGCAACCACCTTGGAAACAATGAAAACGTCGCGATTTCCTGACGTAATCTTCGTAATAACTAGCAAACTAAAGATCTTGTACATCCACTGCACACATAATCTGAAATAACAACTCATATTTCTCGCATCAAATGACATCAAAACGCATTTTAATGGCCAAACCAGCTTTCAAATAGGCATTTTCCACCGAGAATAAAACGAAGTTCGGCCATGTTTTCTTTTTATGCAGGGAGAAATTTGAAGATCACGTGACATAGACGCCAGCCATTGGAATGAATGGTGAAAAAAAACAGGGTTTGTCAAACAGAGCACATGGTGTAGTCCAAACGATAGCTGGGGATTCTGGGTAGTGTAGTGTCTTCTGCCATCCTTTACTCCGAAAAAACATTTGTTTCTCCGAATCGAAGGGGGAAAAATACAAAAGCATTGCACACAATTTAAAACCAATCAATGTTGTGTAATTAACAAGGATAATCTGGTGTTTTTTAGTCGATGAGTAGTGCAGATGATATCACTGTAAAATCAATCTACAGTAAGGGGAATACTTACTTCCGGGTGTACAATTCTCCGTTATCCAATGGGAATGGACGCTCACATTGCCTTTAAGGGCAGCCGACACAAACGAATGCCGTGCTTCCATGAGCGTCAAAATCCCGCCGCAGATGGGAATACATTGCAATCAGTTGAAAGCTATTTGCGTCCCTTTATGAAGCTGAAGGAGCCTAGGAGCGTCACAACGGACGCCACGGACACTGACCAAACGTCGCTCCTGGACGCTTAGGGAGTGAGAGTGTGTTGAGCATTCATGCACAAACTAAATCAGGAGACCTTTAACGTGTTACGTCCAATTCGCCTCCGTTTTTTCCTCGTTTTGGGCATTGGCCTATCATCAGATTGTATTTGTTGTTGCTGCTGTAGCGGAAGTTTAGTACAATTATTTTTTTTATTAAATACTCCAAATCTCCACCGTCCATAATTGC
This sequence comes from Gymnodraco acuticeps, assembly GCF_902827175.1. Classification (NCBI taxonomy): domain Eukaryota; kingdom Metazoa; phylum Chordata; class Actinopteri; order Perciformes; family Bathydraconidae; genus Gymnodraco; species Gymnodraco acuticeps. Next base: position 434,692 of record NW_022990025.1, on the reverse strand, counting down.
ACTTGCTTCAGTTGCTTGCTTCTTTCTAACGGCAGTGGCGCTATCTATCTTCTATCGATTAGATTTATGATTCGAAAATTATAAAAGTAGGGTAGACATGTGGATATTATCCGGCTGAACACAACGTGCATTTATCTAACAGGTTCGTTTTCCACTGACCTTATTTCGAGCTATTTTCCAAAATCCTATGGAGAAATCCCATTGCTTTTTTGTCGAGGGAAACCGAGAGCAGCTTACTTCCGGGTTTTAGGATGCGTCACTGCAACACTAAGTTGATGCGATTTGATTGGATTGTGAGGCAAGGGAAGCCAGCCGCCTCTAGCTTCCCTTGGCATGGCCCTGACCAATCACTCTTTGTAAAATACTCAATGAGAATGGGGGAGAGACGGACCGGCAGCAACACACAGCAAATAATTTCCGAAACTAAACAAAGTGTTTTTATTTATTTATTAAAATTACAACTACAAACCAAAAAAACAGGGGAAGCCTGGCTTCCCTTGGCCTCCAGGAGAAAACGCTTGGTTCCCCTCCTCGGCTCCTCCGCTCGCATCTCCTAAGTCTCGAGGAGAGGAGTCGAGGAGAGGAGTTAGAGAAATGAGAAAGGGCCCCGGTCTGCGGGTGATTTGTTGATACAATGTCGTCTTCTTCTGTTTGCTTTAATCGAGGGCTATAGTTATGCAGCGCCCCCATCGTCAGTAAATGGAAGTACTACAAAGAACCCCGTTTAGTGCAATTATTTCACAAGTTTTGTTATATACACAGCTCGAAAAAAAATACTGAGGTCTGGACCTCGGTGACCTCCATGGGTAGATACGGCATGTGCAATAGATGCCGTGTGTAAACCGAAGAGATAATACATTTTACAGCGTAGATAGATCAAATGTTTGGAAATGCATGTGTCTGTAATAAGAAAGATGAATCCACGAAGATGTCAAAACAATCCTGTGGGAGCCATCAGGGAAGCAGCATGACGAGACCAAGGCAGGCCCGCCAGAGACAGGCCCAAGCCACGACCCGAAGTTTCCACGACTTAATCCAGAACTTCAGGATAGAGGATCCAGGGCACAGGGACCACAGGAAAACAGGGATCAGCCTCGACTCCGGAATCCCGGCGTAGCTATAGACACAAAAACAAGAACAGTTGGGGGAGGCTGGCTTTAATCGGAACATGATAGTACACTGACCATCAGACATGACAGAAGGGAAGAACAAGCACTCCTTAGGATAGGTTATGGGGAAAAGGTTGGTATTAAGTAATGGAGAGAGTTGAAACAGAGGTGGAGAGGCACACGCCTCTCTGGAGTCCTTTGTTGTTTTTTTTGACATTGATGAGCCGGTAAGGAGGTACGTCTAAGGTAAGGTCTGGGTCATAACATTATCTGTTTATATTTCCATGGAATGCTCTTAACAATCCCGATACACTTACATGCTTTGACAATAAATACATTAAAAATGTCATCTGTGGAAGCCGTGGTGCGCTGTAAAAGCACGACCAATTAGGCTTGTTGAGGACGCGTTGCGGCTCGCCTCGAAAGTAGACGAGAATAGCCGATCGCAGCCGGGGGAGGTCTCAAAAAGCTCGCCTGAAGTCGGACAGCTCGGAGTCGGCTTCTTCTTCTTCTTCTCCTCGGTTTTTTTGGCGGATTGCCACCAACTTTAAGGTGCATACCGCCACCTCCGGAGTCGGCTTGACTCGGTTGCATTTATAAAGAATGCACACATGTGTTTAATCGTTAATGTCAGATATGTATAAGTATATACATTTGTTCCTCGCCTCAAGATTAGATTCAACTGTATTGTTATTGCACATATTACAGGTACTGAGACAACGAAATGCCAGTTTTAGCTTCTAACCAGGTGCAACAAGCAGGTAGTAAAGTGAAAGTAATGTACACAATAGACAGAATACAATATAGAATGAATTGAATGATGAATTAAAACAGTGAGGGTTATGAATACACTAGATATACACAGCAGCCTGGTGAGCAGTATGAACAGTGTGTGATGAATATGCTAAGATAGATAAAGTATGAAAACGGTAAGCAGTGCAAGTATAGTATAAAATATATAGATATTAATTTAATGATGATAAACATTGTGGAACAATGATGAAAAATGGGAATGGATGTGGCGACTTAAACGTGACCACCAAAAACAACAACAAACTTTTGCCAGCCAATTGGAGAGTTTCATCAGCAGCACGTGGTAAAAACCACCCAATGAGCGCTCAGCTCGAGATACCAGCGAGTCGTTTCCCATCAAGCATTTTGCTTTCCGCAGCCCGTGGAGAGGAACTGCGCCGCCTCGCCGCGCCTCGCTCTCAAGTCTGCGGGCGTCTTTGTCCCGCGAAGATTTCAACGTCTCATGTAGGCGGGTCCTCCAGAGCAAGGTCGGACAAAATGACTAACCATCATGCAACGCACTAGCAAGACGTTGATCGAAATTGCGCAGGTCTGCGCAGGTCTCGCTTGTCTCAAATAAGCCTAATACTTACTTCCCGGTGTAATATTCTCTAAAGCAAATGAGCTGCTCCGACCCTCGGTCCTGACGGACTCCAACTTGTGTTTATTAATCAAACAAATAAATAAACACAAGGATAATTATGTGTTATTTGCTTGAGTAATGGAGAATTGCACAGGGGGAAATAACGTAGGCTATCTATGCCACAATTTTAGATCTATGCGGATTTTGTAAACTAATACGTTTTGCGCTGTGGACCAACACTATACATTGACGGGGAAGGGGGGTAGCAATAAAGGATAACACCATTAAACAGTTACACAACATAACAGAAATAATATCGATTAGCGCGTCCCTAGCAACAAGTAAACAAGTAATTAATAATAATAAAAGACATTAAGAAAAGGCATTTTACTAGAGTCCATTAGAAAGCAACACAATCTACCTACATTGCATTACTCTAAACGTGTAATAACGTGCTTTAACCAGTAGGTCGATGGGTTAAAAATCTGTCAAGTTTACAGTGTTAACAAAATAAAATATACTGCTGTTTCTGGTTTAGTTTACGACGGATATATTTAGTTATTATTTTTATATTTGTAACACAAAAGCGATGGAAAAAACCCACAGCAACACAGAAAAGATGGTCTTAACATGACCCAGCGGTCTAGTAGTTAATAAAAAACAATAATATCAAAACAAAATATTACTACTAACTTTATTGTGAAATTCAAAATGAACGGTAAAAGAATAGTTTCCGGTCTATTCTGAGCTCTGTAGATAAATAAAAATAAAGAACTACGACAGATGTGTAATATATTTAATGCAGCCGAACTATTTATTACAATGCATTCATGTGATGACTTTCAAAGAGTAAAGCAAGCACTGCTGAATAAAGTATGATTTTATCTTTTACGAAACGTTTTTTTTCATATTGAATGCAGTTGGAGGTCAACCAATCACAGAGCTTGAGAACTAATCACGGGGTTTGTCAAACAGAGCACATGGTGTAGTCCTAACGATAGCTGGGGATTCTGGGTAGTGTAATGTCTTCTGCCATCCTTTACTCCGAAAAAATATTAGTTTCTCCGAATCGAAGGGGAAAAAATACAAAAGCATTGCACATAATTTAAACCAATCAATGTTGTGTAATTAACAAGGATAATCTGGTGTTTTTAGTCGATGAGTAGTGCAGATATCACTGTAAAAATCAATCGACAGTAAGGGAATACTTACTTCCGGGTGTACACTTCTCCGTTATCCAATAGGAATGGACGCTCACATTGCCTTTAAGGGCAGCCGACACAAACGAATGCCGTGCTTCCATGAGCGTCAAATCCCGCCGCAGATGGGTGTTGAGGTTTAGGATGGCAGCTTCTTCTTACGCTGCACTCGGAGAGAAATATTGGAGACGGAGACGATGAACTGTTTAGCCCTTGAGCATGATTTATTCCTCTGCTTCACAGGTGATTCCTTCGCTCAGCCGAGCTAACTTAGAAGAGAACAAACATAGACAGTGTACATGTGCATCAGGTGAACACACCCTCATTTACATGACGCAAGACTGGTCATTACGTAGCACGTAATACTACAGTGCCTCATAGTGGTATAATAACAGTATTACATCCCTATAGTACAGAATAGACACAATCTCTAGTCTATACATACAATAACTGAGGACATGTAAACATTTCCCTTAACACCCCACTTGTTCTCAGGTTTGCTGTACTCCAAACATGTAAACAAATGAAAATGTGGACCTCCTCACACATTTTAAACTCCAAAAACGATTCCTGCAAACTTCTTCAGTTTCAGCTTAGTTACAGGTTGTCATTATGTCTGCCACCATCTCTTCAGTAGGGCAGTACACCAGAGTTACTTTCCCATCCTCTACAGTTGATCTTATGAAGTGGTACTTTATGTCCCGTGCTTACACCTCTGTCTGCTTACAGGGTTTTTGGCTAGGGCAATTGTTCCCTGGTTGTCCTCATACACTACTGTTTGTGTATATTTGTAATCATCAATACCCTCCAGTAACTGGTCTAAATATATACACTCTTGTATAGTTGAGGCCAGAGCCATGTATTCCGCCTCACAGGTGGAACGTGCCACTGTAGGCTGCTTCTTACTCTTCCATGAGACTAAAGAGCTGTTCTTACTGAGGCTTACACAGTATCCTGTGGTACTGCGTCTGTCGGTGACATCAGCTGCCCAGTCGGCATCACTGTAGGCTAGTAAGCCTAGCTTCTCACTATTGTTTCTTCTGAAACACAACTCTTTCTCTATAGTGTCTCTAAGGTATCTTAACACGTGTTTCACAGTTACCCACTGCTCCTTTTGTAGGCTCAGCAAAATATTGTGATAGTTTGCTCACAACAAAACTTAAGTCTGGCCTTGTACATGTGGTCAGGTATATAAGGCTGCTACGGCCCTCTCTGTACATCCTGACATCATCCATTTTCACTGCATTTTCTGTATAGTCAAGTTTTTGATCACAGGGTGTTTTCTCTGGGTTTACAGTTTTGCATGTTAAACCTCTCCAGTATCTTGTTAACATATTTTTCCTGTGACATCTTTACACATCCATCCGACTGTTTGAAATCGATACCCAGAAAATGTTTTAGGCTGCCTAAATCTTTCATCTTAAATTTGGCAGAGAGCATCTCTTTCACTTCCTTCATTATTTTGTCATTGCTAGCTGCAATGATCAGATCATCGACCCAGATGATTATTATCACCTTTCCACCCTTCGGTCTCTTTGGCATAGACACAGTGGTCTGCTGGGTTCTGTGCAAAATCGTCTTCAGTTAAACAATCGTGCAAAATCCTGTTCCGATTTCTACCGGATTGTTTTAGACCATAAAGAGATTTTTCTAGCTTACACACTAGACCTTCCCCTTTTTCTTCATAACCCTCTGGTTGTTCGATATAGATTTCATAATCTATAGGGCGTTTAAGTACGCTGTTTTACATCCATCTGATGCAGTAGCAAGTCCTCCTGTGCTGCTTTCTGTAACAACACTCTTACACTCGTCAAGCTGGCCGTGGGGGAAAAAGTCTCTCCATAGTCAATCCCCATCCTCTGGCTATAGCCCTTGGCCACAACCTTGCTTTGTAGGCCTACTTGTCCATTCCCTCAATATCACTTTTGATAGAGTAAACCCATTTGCCCCCCCACTGTCTTTTGCCTTTTGGCAAATTTGTCAGGGTAAATGTGTTGTCGTTAATGATTTGATTTCGTCATACATGGCTTTGACCCACTCTCTTGCGTCAGTTGACGTCATAGCCTCCTTAAATGTCTGTGGAATGCCACATACTGCTCTGTAGCAGTAGTCTACGGTAGTATGAATCCCATCACTATCACTGTCTTCAGTTACAAAGTCCTTTAAGTGACTTGGTTTCCTTCTGTCTCTAGTCGGGTATCTCCCACCCTCAGATTCATCATCTGTCCCACTTGGTTGTGTTTGGCTACTGTCGTCAGACATAGTTACTGGACTGTCACTTTGTGCACTAGTCTCTTTAGCATTCTCTGTGCTCTCATGTATCTCCTGTGTGACCCCTGCTAGCCCTAGGCTGCCTCACACTGTCTTTGTCATCATTTGGGTCTGACCCAAATGTCTGTCTGTTTCTCACAGTTACCTTGTTTACAAACTTGACTAGCCTGTGCTTTTGTACTTTCTCAGTATCTGGGTGATAGACCAAATACGCAGGGCTGTTCTTGTCATAACCACAAAACGCCCCTGATCACACCTGGAATCAAGTTTTCCTTTGTCCTGTTTGTATGTGTAACATACAGACCCAAACTTCTGCATTGTAGAGACGTTAGGCTTTTATCTGTCAGCATCTGGTAAGGGGTTTGTCCTGTACGCCTGTTAAAACATCTGTTACGTACTATGGCTGCTGTTGGACTGCGTAGTTCCATAACTGTTTTGGTAGCTGACTTTCAATAGCATACACCTACCCATCTCAAAAAGAGTACGCCAGCTTCTCTCAGCTGTTACCGTTCTGGTGGGGTGAGTACGTGGCTGACGTCTCATGTCTTATCCTATTTTTCCTTAACAACGTTTGGAAATCCCTGCATGTGAAACTCTGTGCCGTTGTCTGACCTTATTCCACTTCACTTTCCCGTATGGGGCTGTATTCTGCTAGGAATTTTTACGTTGCCTGTACCGTGTCACTTTTAGTTTTTAGAAAATATACAAATATTGCACCCGAGTAGTCATCAGTGAATGACTGTACATATTTGTAACCATCTCTTGACTCTGTAGCTACTGGACCGGCTAGGTCCGTGTACCATTTGTAATGGAGCCTTTGCTCTCCTATCAGGGTTTCTATTTCTGGTTTGTGCAAATTTCCCCTGAATACACACCTCACATTCTTGGTCGGGTCTATCTGTTTTTGCCCTTGATCTGCATACCTTCAACCACATTTTGCATTTGTAGCACATCGTCATAATTACAATGGCCCTAGTATTTCATGCCACGTCTGTACATCATGGCAAGCATTGCATTTGTCACTATTCTCACCTTCAGTGTGCAAATAATACAACCTGTTGTACACATGAATGTCAAACCTGGTACCGTCTTTGTGTATCAAACCGTTTTTTCCCTGCTTGAAAACGACCGTTGTCTCCGCTGGCAGTCGCTGCCTTCACTGAGAAGATGTCCTGGGGATATGATGGTATAAAACACTGCCTTTCTCAGCGTAGTGGTATGTCGCCGGTCCTCCGCTGTCGACCAGGCAACTCTTGCTTCTCCCTTGCGTAGAGCGGACGCCGTTGCACCGGGTACCGTCTGCAGCTCCACGCAGTGTGTCTCTGGCTTGAACATGTCTTCGAAGTTTTTGAACTTGGTGATGTCCGTGATGATGTGCGAGGGTGGCTCCTGTGTCGACCATCAGGCCCTTCTCCTGGATGCTGCGTGCTGGCTGCCGCTGGACCCTGTTTTCTCCGTCTTTGATCCTGAAGACGTAATCTACGTCGCCGCCATCTTCTTCTGAGACCTTTTCTCGTGCCATCTTGTCTGTCTTTACGCCTGCACGTGGCCCGTCTTTGTGTGTGTCACTTTTGCATTGACTACACCGTGTCTTCTGCCGACACACTCTCGCTCCTGTGGCCTTTTGTGCCGCACTAAAAACACACAATATCGGCATTGTCACTGTTCCTGTCATATGCACCTTGCTTGGCGGGCCGCCGTCCGGGTCTCGCTTGAGTCTTCATTCACGTTATCACTCGACTCTGTCGTGCTTAATTTCTCTGTGTCTTCAAAACTTCTTAGCTTTGTCCTAAACTCTGGGAAACGTTATATTGTCATCATTATGTGCCACGTGTATTGCAAATGGCCTCAAACATCTCAGGCAGCCCTTTTAAGACCATGGCTATCAGTAGGCCGTCGCCTAAACGTTTTCACCTGCGTTTCCGTAGCGCCAGTAGGGATGGTGGTTTTTGCCCGTATGATATAGTCTGTGACACTTCTCACTGTTCGTCTTCTGAAGCGATTGTCAACATGGTATACAAGTTTATTATCCGGGGTTTCCCCTCCGGCATAATATCCCCTTAATATCTTTAAGGCTTCTCTTGCATTGTCGGGCGCATCCCTCATAATTAGCGAAGAGGCTTTTGTCGTCTAAAAGTTGTATAGCTCAACATACGCGTCTGCATTTTTCTTGCCGTCTGCCGCTATCTCGGCTTCACTATTTGGTTCTCTTAGAATCGTGTTCTTTAACCCCTAATAGGTGAAGGTGTCCCTAAACACTTTTGTCTCCCACAGTTCATACTTAGTTTCATCTCCGTCGAACATCAGTCGAGGCAACCTGCTTGTCCCTCGATGATCCATGTTAGCTTATATTGCTATCCCGTTAGCACACTGTTCGCCATGACTTTCTGACGGTGATACATCTTCAAACTCTCCCCGAATGACTCCTGGTCCATAACCTGTTGAGGTTTAGGATGGCAGCTTCTTCTACGCTGCACTCGGAGAGAAATATTGGAGACGGAGACGATTAACTGTTTAGCCCTTGAGCATGGTTTATTCCTCTGCTTCACAGGTGATTCCTTCGCTCACGCCGAGCTAACTTAGAAGAGAAACAACATAGACAGTGTACACGTGCATCAGGTGAACACACCCTCATTTACATGACGCAAGACTGGTCATTACGTAGCACGTAATACTACAGTGCCTCACAGTGGTACAATAACAGTATTACATCCCTATAGTACATAATAGACACAATCTCTAGTCTATACATACAATAACTGAGGACATGTAAACATTTCCCTTAACACCCCCACTTGTTCTCAGGTTGCTGTACTCCAAACATGTAAAACAAAATGAAAATGTGGACCTCCTCACACATTTTAAACTCCAAAACATTTCCCTTAACAATGGGAATACATTGCAATCAGTTGAAAGCTATGTGCGTCCCTTTACGAAGCTGAAGGAGCCTAGGAGCATCACAACTGCATGCCACGGGACCCTGACCAAACGTCGCTCCTGGACAATTATGGAGTGAGTGTGTTGTCACCTTCAGCTACATTCATGGTTTTATCCTGCCTCTCTCTGTGGAAGACCTCAGTCCCTTCTCTAAATGCTATTCATCTAACACTTCCTGAACTTCTCGTTGCTGACCATTTATCAATTGTCTTGGACCTAAATGTAAGAGCTAAATCTCTGCTGGGGGCAGTGTCTGATGAACATACGTGTGACTTGACTCAATACGGGATTATCAAACACCTTACCCTGTTCCCTAAGAACAAGTATCAGCCACATCGACAGCTCTGTTTAGTCTGAGCCAGTACTCATAGGGTCCTCTTGTTCTGTTTGGTAGGGTGGAACTAAAAGTCAGACAGGGGCACAGAAGAGCAATGGCTGAGCTGAAATGTTTGCAGAGGAGTCCATAGATGGCCTGCGGGTTCTCTGGACATCAATTCCACTATTTCTATCCCAAACTTCACAACATCCTTTGCCTCGCCCCTCAGGTGAATCATACTTTCTTCAGCTTGATGCTCTGGCTGGGATACTGCTTTTCCTGATGTCATTTCTCATCAAATCCTCCCATTAATCAACAGGCAGTTGTGTCTGACCTCTCTCCTCTGAACACAGGTTGGGTCTTTTAACTCCTCTCTGAGTGACTAGCTGGACTTGGGAGAGATCCAGTGTTTGGCTGGGGAGTGTGTCTTTTTTAATGCATGTTCTTCATGACTCGTGTGCGCAGCAGCTGTAGTGTTAATGCGTGACATAGGGCAGCAGCTAGCTGATAGCATTATCTGCTGCACAATAGTGCTCATTTGGTCAGCTAGTCTCACATCATCAGGAGGGTTGGGGGACTGATGAGCTAAAGCACTGTGGTGTAGATAACTCTACTGTAGGCTGGATGGAAGGTGTCATCACATCTCCACTTCTGATAGGACTGTGCACTGAATCCCCATCAAAAGTTTTCCTATCCCCCACCTTAAAGTCACCTAGTGAAAATGGAACAGGTGTGCTACATAGCCCTCTACCCCTACCAACATTGAAAGGAGTCATTCAAAGGTATTAAATGCTACTGGAACTCATGTTTCATCAATAGTAAACAAATAAAATGACAAGTTTCAAAGAAAAGGCTTATATCAACAAATAAACCTGAGAGTCCAACACACCTGAAGGAATTGAAGCTCCAAAACGTTGCAGCGGCGAGAAGACATCCACCCTGGTCCGGCGTGTCAAGAACGGGTCACGGGGGTACCTAAATGAAACCCCGGTGTAGTGTCCCCTCCGCAACAGACCACTCAGAGCTGGTGATTACTTCAGTTTATTTCCATACCTGCATTGCAATGGACAACACACAATGGACACGTGAGCTGCGTTATTTTGTCACTGAACATAATACAATAGCACCTTACTCTCAACAGATCCTCACGCGGTATGAGAACCTCCACAAATCCATTGCGGTAACAAAGCTACAGCAATGCAGGACATGTTTGTAACACAGATGGCGTAATTCTCCAATTTAACCCGGATTTTAAACCAACCTTTATAATCTGTTACATATATATATCAATTAATTTGATATAAAAACTAATATATTTTTGAGTGGGCTGTATCTGTCGAAAACTGCTAGCTGTCTGTTGTGTAAGCAGGGTAGGAAACATGAGGTCCAGTGTTAACATATAGAAAACAAGGTAACCTAAGAGGTCGTTTTATGATAAGTTTGTTATAATTGCCAATTTTATTTTCAATATTCAATGGAATATGTAAATGATGCTTAGTGAGGTTCAAGTCCTTTTATTAGTCATACGACATCGCTACAGTGTAGTTATGAGCGATGAAAATCTTAGGGTCACAGGCTCCTCCAACAGTGCACACAATAAAGACAGAAAAAACTAGTGCAAGTAAATACTAAAAGAAAAAAAATAGTAAAAAATAGGGGGTGTAACGGTTCACAGAATTCACGGTTCGGTATGTAGCCTACCTCGGTTTGGGGGGTCACGGTTTGGTACGGGTTGCGGGTGCAAGAAGAAAAAGCAAAAAAAAAGTCCCAAATGCAGAATTCCAGGTTTGTTGTTATTTATTTTTGAACAGTAGTACAAGTTTCAGTTTAAAATAAGGAACTCTAACATTTTGAATGATTAACTTTATTATACAGTTAAAAACAAACCACAAACAGTACCACACACACTCAGATGCCCAGATTATCTAGAATGGCTGATGTTCTGCCCTCACTGTCGTTATGAGTACAGATATGCAGACAGATAAATCCTCGACAAGTGGCAAGCGTTTATCTTCTTTAATATGATGTTTACATCCACAAGTCAGAGTAAAACTGAAAGAAAACACAATATACATTGAAATTAGACACTTAGCTATGATGCAGAAATATATATACAACGGTTAATTATGTCACAAACATCCCAAAATATGCATATAAAATGTTTACATGCAAAAGTGCTGTGTAATACACACTACAAAACATGTGCTAACCATACATCAAACATCAATGAATAGCAATCTACTTAAACATTGAAACCTCAAAAATAATCGTTGATATCCTCTTAAGAATACGTACAAAAGCCAAACATACTTACAAGCAATGCTTTCAACAACATAGCAAAGAAGGATGGATGCAGATTCAAACAATGATATTCTCCTCTCTCTCTGTCCCTTTCAACCATGACTCACATGTGGGTATCACTTCCTATGTTTTCAATGTAAGTCTTTCCCATTGGCTGGTACTAACAAAAGAAGAAGAAACAAAAAGCAACAGCACCACCTGCTGGTGTGCTGTCTTAGGACAGCGTCTTAGACAGCACACTCCCCGGCAACCTTGACTTCTATCTTCCTGACCTGTCCGTCGTGGCTGGGGAAGGTTTTGACCACCATGCCCATTGGCCATTGATTCCGATGGACCTGACTGTCCTTCAGCAGCACAAGGTCCCCTTCTGCAGGTTAGGTCTCTCTCCGATTGCCATTTCCTGTGGCCTTGTAGGGTAGAGAGGTATTGGTTTTTCCAACGATGCCAGAAAAGCGTTTGCGAGATGTTGCACCTGCTTCTACTGGCGTTTGTAGAGGTCACTGTCTTTGAAGTCACCAGGAGGATGGAATGCCAAGCTTCTGGGTTAGGAGGGTAGCTGGGTGTTAAGATGATAGGAAAGCTTGGGTCGGTGGGACACTGGGATGAGAGGTCTTGTGTTCACAATGGCTGTCACCTCTGGTTGCGGTGCATGCTTAGCTTTGGCCAAACAGAAATCCAAGTTTACTTTTGCATTCTGCATCTGTTACTTTAATGTAGGCTACAGCTGCTATGGCTGTGTGTAGAGGCGTCGCAGAAATGCAAAGCTCCCTGTGTGTTGAACTGCTCAGGGGGGATGGCAGTTTATGTCCTTGGAAATGCGGAAGTAGTTTCAGATATTTGATAGTCTTTCCACTCACACCAGTCTTTAAGATTCTTTTCAGGAAGGGGTTCGTCCCACTCCGCAGGCCTCCGTTGTAAGCTCTCTTAGCAGGGCTCTACCTTTAATGCTGACTAGAGATGCAAAACCAAGCGGGTCGTAGAGGCTATTTATGGTTGATAACACCCCTCTGCGAGTGTAAGGTTTCTCTGCCCAGTGGTAACGTCCCAGCTTATCCCTAGACTTCGTAACATCGGTAGAAAGTCTGCTCCAAGATCGAGGTCTTTTAAGCCTTTTGCAAGATCCTCTTTTGGAAAGGCTTTCATCACTTCGATGCTGTTAGAAGCTATCTTGTGCAGCTTTAAGTTGGATGCAGCTAGCGTTTCTTGGGCCGCCTTGAGAGCTGCAACGGCCTCAATTTCCCAATGGAAATGAGATGAGACCATCGTCAACATAGAAATGACGCTCAACTAGGTGTTTCGATTGAAAAGTCACTTCCTTCTTGGTCTTTGGATGCCTTTCTGAGCGCGTAGTTTGCCACGGCAGGTGATGGACTGTTCCCGAATACGTGCACTCTCATGCGGTACTCCACTATGGGTTGCTCCAAGTCGTTGTTCCGGTGCCAAAGGAAGCGTAAGAAGTTCTGTGATCTTCTCGTACCAAGAAGCAATAGAATATCTGCTTGATGTCAGTAGTTACTGCCACTCGCTCTTCACGGAACCGCATAAGGACCACCCAGCCGGCTGTTGTTGAGATAGGGGCCTGTGAGAAGGACATCATTTAAAGACACTCCATGGTGTTGAGCGCTCGAGTCAAAGACCAGCCTGATTTGTTCTGGCTTATGAGGGTGATAAACACCAAAGAAGGGAAGATACCAGCATTCCTCATGTTCTTTGAGTGGGGGGGTGCCGGTTCTGCTGACAAATATATTTCCATAAAGTCCACAAAGTGTTGTCTTGTTTCAGGTTGCTTCTTCCGCCGGTGGCGACAAACTGAGGAGAGGGCGTTGACTGGCTTGCTGTTTGTTGTTGGGGAGACGTGGTCTTGGAGAGCGGAAGGGGCAACGGAGCCACCCAGCTGCTTGAGTCATCTTGGTAAACTTCCTTCTCCATTATCTGCAGGAAGGTTCTTTCTTCTATGGAGTAGGCAGGTTTCTCGTCTGCGCTAGTAGACTGAAAGGACTGTATCTCCCATGGTGTCTGCCTTAGAGTCCATCCTGTTGCGGTCTTGGCAATCAAAACGTTCCTTTACCTGCATGCTGTTTTGACATGGAAGGGAAGTAGCTTGGTCTTTCCATTTTCCAAGATGTTTGTCTTGAGAACATTTACATGTCCGGGGTTGTGAGCCCCGCCAAGACAGACATCACCAACAATAACCCACCCCAGAGCTAACTTCTGTGCGAATGGAGCATGTAGGGGCCCGTTGCGCTGCTCGAGCACCTTGTGGGTCTGAATAACATCTCTTCCAAGTAGCAACAGAATATCAGCCTTGGGATCGAGTGCTGGGATCTCTGTAGCAACGTCCTTGAGATGTGGATGATAGTGAGCGGCTTCAGGAGTTGGTATTTCATTTCGATTGTCAGGAAGCATGTCACATTCAATAAGCTTGGGCAAAGCCATACTGGATTAGCCATCTGCTGATTCCACTATGAAATAACTCACTCTTCTCCCAGTCACCTTTGAAAACACATGCACACGTCTTAAGAGTGAATGGAGAAGAGTTTTTGTCGATCCCAAAGATATCGAAGAAGGAAGATCTAGCCAGAGACCTGTTGCTCTGATCGTCCCAGATAGCATAAGCTCTGAGTCCGCTTGTCAGTTATCCTTTGGATAGACATCAACGAGGGCAAATCTGGCACATGAGTGTCCACCAATCTATTGTCCACACACCTGTGTGCAGTGGCGACTGGTCATTAGGGGCATAGCCCCACCTAGTGTCAGCAGAAAGTATTACAAATAATGATTACAAAAAAATGCAAAAAAATAAATTATAAAATATATAAAATATATTTTAAGATCATGTTTAATCATCTGATTCGTCTGTACATTGCTGTTTTAGTCTGTGTTCTTCTAATTAGTGTGCTACAGTGTGTGGCTATTGAGCTGCATAGAGCCATGTTGGGACAAAACCCGATCATGCCCCTCCGTTTTTTTTTGGGTATCCTTTTGTTGACTGTCTGTTTAAATTAATCGAAGCATCAGACAAAAAAAGCTTTTGAAAAATAATATTATATTTTGATTTAGGTCAAAACCTGAAGAGTCAGTGCCAGTGCCTCACCAGCCATGAACCTCACTGCAGAAGCTTATATAGAGACATCTAAGTTTTTTGTGCCCCACCACTTTTGTACATATAAAAACGCCACTGCCTGTGTGCATGTAGAGGTGGCAATGGGTGAAGCTGAGCCTTGCTCCCCGTCGTGATCAAAGGCAGGTCCTGCAAACCTGTGTGTCTCCCATGGTGCAGGACCAGCGTGGAGAGCACTGATATGTAAGTTACTTTCACATTCTGAACAGTGGATTTCCATCTTACAGTTCTTTGCTTGATGGCTGGAAGAAGCACAGCATCGGAAACATATCTGATTTTGTCTCAGATAAGGCCTTACGTTTTTCCAGAGACTTCTCCTCGGAATAACCTGCATTTTTTTGAGTGGATGAGGTTTTTTGTGGAGGGACACTATTTGCTTGGGTCTGGTAATGGTTTTTTCAGCACTTGGCGATTGTTTCGGAGCTAACCACTTCTGTTCTGTGGACTGTGATAGGCATTTTTTATTTGTCGTGTTTTTCCAGATGCTTGTCTGCTTTGAAGGTTGTGAAGGTGGGTGGAACCATAGACATGAAACTGGGGTCATTTCTCATGTTGGCCTCATCTTTAACCTGTTAAACCCCAAGGTCCCCACCGGCATGGACCCTGGTTTTTGTTTTCACGACACTGTGTCTCAGGGATCTTAATATTTAAGAACCTATTAATGTGTTATACCAGATTAACTGGAATAATCTCAGCTAACTGACGATACAAACCATTTTTACCAAAACAAAACACAAGTCTCATAAGAAGCATCTAAATGACCCCTTAGCTAAAAATGCTAACGGACATTGGCACAGAACTCAAGATAAAAGTACCCTTATTACTTATCGTAGCTACACATACAAGATATCCGATTAAAGCTGAGGTTCCACAGATTATTTAGGTATATAGTATCATCACTGAGTTGAATCTGAACTCGGACAGGGGAAGCAAACACAGACATCACAACACGTACCTTTACGGAGATTCTAGGGAGAATCGTCTCACCGTAGCTGTCAATCTGATCAAAAGACGTTTCAAATGGCATTAAAACGAGAAAAAAACGCGGCTGAAAATCGGTTAATCCATAGGTTTTTAACGTCTCTGTATAAAAAAAAATATTTCATTTAGAATCCATAATTCATAATTCCATTGTATGTAAAAATCGCAGAGCAAAAAGTTAGCTGCTTATGGTAGCCACCAGAGTAGCTGCTGCTTCCGGTCTTGGCTATGCGGCAGTCTAACACACACACACATTACCAAAATAAGGACTAGGTGGGAGTTCCCCTCGATTCCTTGGCTCTGACGGTTAGAAAGATATGTCAAAATCCAGCAGGGGGGTTCAGAGATATGGCAAATCCACCCAAATGGCCCCAGAAGAGGTCTTTTTTGTGCTAAATCTGTCTAAAAAGGTCAAATATCACTTGTTTTGCATCAATCTTGATACAGGGTACTTATTATATGTTGTACTTTGGATTCCTAAAGCTTTTAGTCTACTAACCCATCATCCAAGGTTAGTTTTCACTATAAGTACAAAATATTTTGGACGGACCACTATAATTTACAGTTTTTTACCATGTTCAAATCTGAATTTTCTTTCAAATAAAAACATCTATATTTATTCTGACTTTTCTACATCCACTCACAGGTTTATCATTACTTTGAGAAAAAAGATTATTAATTTAACCCTTTTAGAAGGGAAGATATGGTCATTAGTGCGAATGCTTGTTTACAGCATTCCACTTCTTCAATCTGTATTAGTGTGAATGCTGTTTTACAGCATTCCACTATAGTACTTGTGAATCTTTATTCTTCCCCTTAATAAACTTATTATTTCAGCCAATACTTTGGCTCTCCATAACTTCAGCTTATTTTGCAGCTACAGAAGCCATTCAAATATTAAACTATTCAGCCCTGTTCAGGAATTGATTGGAAACCTTCAACTTTTTAAAAATATTTCATACTTTTTGAATATTCAGCTTTTTAAAAACTCTTTTTAAGTGCGAATTGCTGTTTACAGCATTCCACTATAGTACTTGAATCTTAATCCCCTTATTATTAATGTGAATGCTGTTTACAATCATTCCACTATAGTTCTTCAAATCTTTATTAGTGCGAATGCTGTTTACAGCGATGTGTGGAATACATGTTTATTATCGGTCACATTATATACCCCAAGTGAAGGAGTTCAAGTATCTCTGGGTCTTGTTCTCGAGTGAGGGAACAATGGAGCGTGAGATGGGGCCGGATAATCGGAGCAGCGGGAGCGGTAACTGCAGTCGCTTTAACCGCACCCGTTGTGACGAAAAGGGAGCTGAGCCAGAAGGCAAAGCTCTCTGTCTACCGGGCCATTTTCGTTCCTACCCTCACCTATGGTCATGAAGGAATGGGTCATAACCGAAAGAACGAGATCGCGGATACAAGCGGCCGAGATGGGTTTTCTCCGCGGGGTGGCTGGTGTCTCCCTTAGGGATAAGGTGAGAAGTTCGGGTCAATCCGGGAGGGACTCGGAGTTGGAGCCGTTCCTCCATCGCATCGAAAGGAGCCAGTTGAGGTGGTTCGGGCACCTAGTTAGGATGCCACCTGGGCGCCTCTCTAGGGAGGTGTTCCAAGCACGTCCAGCTGGGAAGAGACCTAGGGGTAGACCTAGGACCAGGTGGAGGGATTATATCTCTTCGCTGGCCTGGGAGCGCCCTGGGATCCCCCAGTCAGAGCTGGTTGATGTTCGCCAGGGAAAGAAAGTTTGGGCTCTCTGCTGGAACTGCTACCCCCGCGACCCGACCACGGATAAGCGGGAGAAGATGGATGGATGGATGGACATTATATAAATGAAAACATAATGATGACAGTTTAATAACAAGTGAATGAAATGGTGTTTGGCGAGTAGGCCCAGGTTTTGTAGGAGATCATTCGGAAGGGAAAGAACCGTTTCCGATGAACCCCCAAAAGAAGTGAAGTATGAAGTACTGAACGTGAAGAAATCTTGCCTTGTGGGATGCAGTGGAAATCTATGGATGAAATGAGAGGTTAATACATGTGGGAATTTAGATGTACTGATGCCTCCAGGCATCCTTCCTGGACGTACAGGGCTTCCCGGACGTACGGGGCGTCCCGGACGTTCGGGGCTTCCTCCGGACGTACGGGGCTACCCTACCCTGAACCCTTGAGAAGAGCCCTGACAAAAGATAATCAACGAACACGGGATTGGGTGAGTCGAAAGCGCAGCTGCTAAGGTGTGGTGCTGTTAAGGGGAGTCGAGGGGTGATGTTTTAAAAGGTTTTTCCACCATGTTGATTCTGGCGCGGGAAAGGGGGGCCGGCGCCAGGGGGCAAATTGACCTTGGGTGAGCATCCCTTGCAGGTACTGCAAATGTGAAGAAAAGTACAATAAGGGTAAGAACACACGTTCTCATTAAAAGAAGCGCAAATCTTATTATCCCTTTGCTTGATCACCTGACGGTTTGGTTTATTGTTCCCCGGAATACTGCATGGGGAAAACGCTAGACCCGGAGAGAGGCACTGAAGGGCAGAGCGGAGAGGTGTGGGCCCTGCGCTCCGCAGCTAATGCACGAGACGACTTGTTGCCCGCCGGTAGCCATTACGAGCAGCTCGGTATCCAGCACGGACCAGTCCAGGCGGATGTTACAAATGAGCTAAGTGTAGCGCTGCTTTGCTAGAGAAGCTTTTATGGTATTGATAGAACACTGATTTCCCGTATTTGATGTGAAGATCGCCAATCATGGCCAGATAAGCATCTAACTCCACTCTCCTTCCAGGGTAAACTGCGCAGAGGACATTGCGGAAGATGCTAAAAGCTACCAGAAATTGCCCTATAGAAAGGTCTTTGAGGAGCCGGGGGTCTGCGGATTTAAATACCGCAGTAAATGCTTCCTCCCGTGGCGATGGCTTTGTCGCACTCCGGGGAAGGCAGAATAAGGCTAACCAATTAATGTCTTTCCCGTCGATGATTTTTGCTCTGAGCCGTGAGGAGATGTTAGCGGCTTGGGGAATGTAGGGAGGGGAGCCGGGAGGGGCGGAAGCCAGAGTGGTGAGAAGGAACTACCATGCCAGATGCAAAATCCTGACCCGGTGGGGCCGCCGAAGAGGTTGAAGCTCCAGCCTGGCCTCTCTCCATGGACTGAAGGCGAGCGTCCGATTAGCAGCATAGAACTTGCCAGAGATTGCAGTGTGTTGGCTAGGCTGCCATCGAAGAGGGGCTGAGTGCCGGAGCTCCCGAACTGAGCGGCGCTGGGGCTGGGCTGGGCTGCTGAGCGGCGCTGGGGCTGCTGAGCGGCGCTGGAGTGAGCCTGAGGAGTGGAGGATTCTTGGCCGAGGCGAGCTCCTGGAGGACTCGCTTTTTAGACCTTATGCCCCCGCGGCCGCGAGGGCGCCCTCACCCTCTTCCGGGGGGGCTGGCTGGAGCTGCTGGCCTGGGCTGGGAGACCGCACCGGAGGCTTGGTCCGACAGCTCACGGAGCTGGGAAAGCAGGAGATCTGGGGCTGGGGTGATGCCCTGCTTCCGGAGATGGGCGACGAGGAATTCTGCCTCTGCTGTGCGAGAGCCGCTGCGGGCGCTCAGATGAGAACTGAGGCGACGGTGACTTGAGGAGTTTGACGCTTCCTCTGGAAGTGCATCGGAAACGGGATCGAGATCCTTCGAAAAAAGTAGGTTCTCTGAAGAGTCTGAATTAGACATGTTTGAGGTTTTCGTATCAAGTGTTTAGGCGTAAGAGGAGTGTAAGCTACCAACTTGCGCGTTGACACCTGGAAGACAGCTGATAGAAAAGGGGGGGAGCATATATAGAGGGATTAACAGGTGCGATAATTAGGCTTTCCCTTCCCGAATGATATCCTAAGTGATAGGTTAGCTAAGGAGTGGCGCTCCCTGTCATCTAGTAAAGGGAGCGAGTATTGCCATGACGTGCAATACGGAGTGATAGGTCTTCCTGCCTGAACTTGCGCTAAGCTTCATTTCTTCGAATCTTTATTCTTCCCCTTATTTTTAGTGCGGATGCTGTTTACATTCAGATGCTGTTTACATTCAGATATATATATTCAAATATTAAACTATT
Organism: Gymnodraco acuticeps; assembly: GCF_902827175.1. Classification (NCBI taxonomy): domain Eukaryota; kingdom Metazoa; phylum Chordata; class Actinopteri; order Perciformes; family Bathydraconidae; genus Gymnodraco; species Gymnodraco acuticeps. The sequence goes on along the minus strand of NW_022990025.1, from coordinate 415,013 downwards.
CAGCCTTTTCAGCAATTGATGAGAAACTTTCAACTTTTTCAAAATATGTCATACTTTTTGAAATATTCAGCTTTTTAAACTCTTTTTTTTAAACATTGAAGTCAATGGGAGATGCCTTCAAATCCTGTTTTCCTACACCTTGCACCAAATGCTACTCCTTACAAATACTTTCAGCTAGACACTTCATTCCAACTTTCAAATGACCACAAGACCTTCAGCTATTCGAAATTGACTTTTCTTTTTGATATCTTTTACACTTTTGAGATATTGAACTTAGTTTGGAGCTTGGTAGAGAGGCCTTTTTCAGATTGTAACATTAGAGTGGATGGAGCATCTCGTTAAGTCTAGAGTGCTTTGATCTCAAAACAGAGTGGAGCAGTGCTTAAAATTCTCCCCCAAAAATATTTTAAACTTGCCATAATTCCCAAACCCTACACTCCTCAGACATATTTTTTCATGGAAAACGTAGGAAAACCTCTCCGAGGTTGGAAAATAAAAAAATGTAAGAAAAAAAATTAAACAAAATGCCTCTTGAGGGCATGAAGAGAGAAAAAGTCCAGCTAGCTCCCAATAGATTCCCATGTTAAATTGTTCCGGATATTTATTCAGAGCAGAGAGAAGTACACTTTGGACAAACTGCTCCCATCTCCACATTTTACACACATGATGGGAAACTTTCAACTTTTTCAAAATATGTTATACTTTTTAAAATATTCAGCTTTTTAAAGTCTTTTTTTTAACATGGAAGTTATTGCAATGCATTTAAGCTGTAACAATTAACACACACAAACACACACTCTCTCACACATAATCTCTCTCTCTCTCTCTCTCTCTCTCTGAGTGAGTGTGTGAGGAACGGTCGGAGGAGCGTGGTGTGAGTGAGTTACTAACTTTTTCACACGTTTTTCTACTAACATATTTATTGTTTAATGTTGTAAGTTGTGTGTATTGTGTATATGGTTTAAACGTTTGATTGTTGGTGTTTTCTCGTGGTTTGGGTGTGTGTGGTGTGTGTTTGTGTGTGTCTGTGTGTGTGACGCAGTTGCGGCATGGATTATGCCAGGCTGAGTCGCAAACATGGTTTTAAAATTTCTCCGATGACACCGTGTTCGGTGGAGGAGTGCAGCCTGGCTGTGGGGGCATTAGTGGGGCACGGCAGCATCAGATCTGCGGCTCGGATGAACGGCGGGGTGGTGATATTTGTGGACACGGAAGGGAAAGCGAACAAAGTGGTGGAGACCGGGATCGTTGTGAATGAAACTTTCATTTCCGTGTCTCCACTAACCACCCCTGCTACAAGGGTTATGATTTCGAATATCCCGCCGTTCATACGGGATGACTTCCTGGTGAGAGAGCTGTCTAAATACGGCAAGATAGTGTCCTCCATTAGGAAGCTGTCCTCGGGCTGCAGATCTCCACTACTAAAGCACGTTGTGTCTCACAGGAGAAGTGTCCTCATGATCCTCAATAAGAGAGACGAGGAACTTAATCTGGTGTTAAGTTTAAAGTTGGATGATTTTAATTATGTAATGTTTGTAAACTCGGGGCCTGTCAAGTGCTTCGAATGCGGGGAGGAGGGGCACCTGGCCAGAGCATGTCCGGAAAAAAATAAAAAGCAGGCGGAGGAGGAAAAAAATAGAAAATAGGAGGAGGAGGAAAAAAATAGAAAACAGGAAAAAAATAGAAAACAGGAGGAGGAGGAAAAAAATAAAAAACAGGAAACAAATCCAAAAGAGACTCCTGCTGAAACAGCAGCAGCAGGAAACCCCACTGAGGGGCCCCCGAGGCAGGGTGAGAGTCCCTCAAAGCAAGCTGAGAGTCCCCCAAAGTCCCCAACGAAGATTGAGGGTCCCTCAAAGACTCCAAAGAAGGCTGAGGGTCCCCCAAAGCCCCCAACAAAGGTTGAGGGTCCCCCAAAGCCTCCAAAGAAGGCTGAGGGTCCCCCAAAGCCCCCAACAAAGGTTGAGGGTCCCCCAAAGCCCCCAACGAAGGCTGAGGGTTCAGAGCTCCCTGAGCAGGACAAGGAAAACTCTGGGGAAAAAAAGAGTAATGAGAAAAAGAATGAAAAAAGTGACCTTTTGGTTGATGTGGGGAAAAAGGTTGTCCTGAAAGAAGCAGTGGAGACGGTGGAACTCTCTGCATCCGCTGCAAGCGAAGAGAACATTGAAGCTCAAGCTTGTACAAATAAAAGAAAACAAAAAGAGAACGTCTCTCAGGCCAAGAGGGTGGCAGTGAGTGAGGAGGGAGAGAGAGAGGAGGAAATGGTGGAGGAGGTGAAGGAGGCAGAGGAGGAAGAAAGTGAGGAAGAATTGATGGAGGAGGATGAAGAAGATGAGGAGGAGGAAGGGGACTCTGCTGAGGACAGTCAGTCTCTCACCGTCTCACAAATTAAAAGTCCGTTTTTTAAAGTGCAGCAAATCAAAGCTTTTCTTAAAGAAACAAAAAACAAAAGAGGAGTAAAAATAGAAGAGTTTTTTACTGACAAAAGCTTGTTTTTACAGTCAGTGAAAGCTCAGATGCATCTTTTTACTGAGCAGGAGTCTTATCGCTTGAAGGTCCTGAAAGGGAAGTTACAGCGAGAGATTTTAAATGAAGAAGAAAAGGTCATGCACGGCAGTTAGGATGCTGGTTTTAACATACTTGTTGTTCTTAAGTGGTGTGTCTCTCCTCACATCCTTTTTAATGAGTGATTTTAAAGTGTGCACTTTAAATGTCAATGGAGCTAGGGATGTGGGGAAGAGGGCTTGCATTTATGAGCTTTTAAAATTAAAAAAAGTAAATGTAGCAATGCTACAGGAAACGCACAGCGACACTTTAAACGGGACGGACTGGAGGAGGGAGTGGGATGGGGAGGTGGTTTTAAGTGCTCTTAGCAGCACCAGTGCAGGAGTGGCAGTGCTGTTTGCTAAAGGTTTTATCCCCAAGTCCCACAAAGTGGAAGAAAGAATAAAGGGCAGACTGCTGGTGGTGAGAGCCAAGTATGAGCTTTTTAATCTGGTTTTTATCAACGTATACGCTCCTAATTCAGGTCCTGCAAGAGTTCAGTTTTTAAACGAGCTCAGCGCTGTTTTAAGTGAGTGTGAACCAGAAGAGTTTTTATTTTTAGGGGGAGATTTTAACTGCACACAGGATGACGAGCTAGATAGTGTAGAGTTATATTTGTATTTATTCATGTTAGCAAACTATGGATAAGCTTAAAATGGGAATAATTTGGGTAAAACTGTGAGCTGCATTTGGGGCCTGTTGACATGTGTTTTTGAGGACAAAGGAAGATGGGGGAAGGTGAGAGCATGTCCTGATTTGCATTCAACTTAGAACGAGCTACCGTGGTTGTGATGTTAAGAGAGGTCCCTTGGGTTTATCAACAGTAGCAGTTAAGTGAATACTGTTCAAACAATACCTGTGTTTGTGTTTTATATTGATTTCTCTGTTTTATCCTTTCATAAATGTAAGGACTACAAATGGCTATAAACATTCTGGGCTGGTTGGAGTAAACAGGGTTTTATGGCTCTGTGGGGGAGGTGTAGGTATGCAGGCCTTGAGACCTTTTGTTGTAAAGTGAGCCTGTTTGGTTTCCTGCTGCGTTTCCTGCTGCGTTGCGTCTCCCAATGAGATGACCTGAAAAGATGACCAGCTGACCTAACACCAAACCCCTCCTTCTTACTCTGGTATATCTCCGGTGGATCCCTGGCGTTCGGCCTCTTCTTCACATGCTGCCCTCGGGTGAAAGTAGCTCTGTAGTATGCGGACTAGAGCAGGAGTAAGCCGGCATTACTCCTTAAGCATTGCAATATAACTGTAATATATCATGTTGTATTGTAATGATTGTATTGCATTGTCATATTGCCATTAAAGTAGATTATTGTTAACGGTTACTTTGTAGATATGGATTCCTTCCTGTATTATAACCAGCTTCATAGGAACGCGCGGAGATTTGAAAAGCGGACCAGTTATCCCTCCAAATCTCCAACAAAATGGTGACCCGACGTCTAGAGATAACGAAGCTGAGGAAGAATTCAGACGCTTTCAAACATCTCAGACAATCAGCAGGACTCTGCAACTTTGCAAATAAGGTAAGCAGACGATGAAAGTCGCCTGTCTGTAATTGGATACGCTAAAACTTTAGGATTGTCTGTAGGCGTTTCACAGTGTTTTTATAGTTTAAATGGAATATACAATGCATATTTTACTATGTTAGGAAAGTTATATACAAAACGTAAACGTGGATCGACAGGTAGACGAAAGTCCTGCGTGACGTAAAATAGAGCAGTTTGGCGCGGATCTGCAGGTGTTTATTCCTGAGTGGCGTAGAAATGGTGCAGTTTGTGTGAATGCGAGGTTTGAATCCTGCACGGCAAAACCTGAAAACTCGATATATCAGATCGAGTCGCCGTTTAAAACTGGGGTTTAAATAACAGACCAATGCTAAAAGCTTAAAGCCAGAGGTCTGTTATATATTAAACCAAGGTAGAGCGTTTCCCTTTGTCTGGAAACTTCTGCTGCTGCCATCTAGTGGCTGAAAGGGGGTATCACACCCTTGAAACTTCTGCTGCTGCCATCTAGTGGCTGAAAGGGGGTATCACACCCTTGAAACTTATGCGAGCTTAGAGTTTAATCATTACATTGCTGGCCGGTATTGTTTGGTAAACTGGTACAAAACAATAAGGGATTGAACATTTTTTACAACGACAGCACCAGGAGATGAGTAAACTCAAGAATCTGTAGAGTGTAAATACATTGTGCAAAACACATTTTACACTCGAACTGTTTGCAAATGTAGACAATATAAATAAATGTTCAGAAAGAAGACATAGGCCTACACTTGATTCAAATTTCATTACTGTGATCCGATTGGTGTGCTCTGCAGGTTTACTATTGTTCGAAGTAACAGTGGGATTTAAAATGAGAGAAGATATGGAGATGTTCTTTCATAGTGTGTGGAATATGTGATGCTGGAAACATGTAAGTATTTCAGAGTTGTGTTGGGTAAATATGTAACAATGGATGAAACAATTTTTGGAGTTGGTTTTTGTAATATCATAAGTAGACATTAATTATGTTGTTTAGATGGCATTTAACAACTAAGACAGATAGTATGATTAGAAAGAGACAGAGTGGAAAGGGTTGGATTTATTTAACATCAGTGTGCTAGACTTCTTATAGGTAATGTGTACCGGGACCTGGACTCCCCCTCTGAGTTAGAAAGGCTTTGATCCCGACCCTCCAAGCAGACAACGAGACCTAACCCAACAGGAGACTCCTCCTTCTCCATCGTACAGACAGAGAACCAGAGCTGAACCAACAACAACAACAAGACTACATCAAGACTGCAGCCAGAACTATCTCCACCTGTGGCATCCAGAACCAAACCAGCATGCTGACATACAGAGAGATACTCTCATCGGTCCCTCAAACAGGACATGAAGTTCCAAACTGCGCCGCGAGATTTGGCACAATAGACATGAGAGCAGAATCCGCCCTCCATAAAAACAGCAGAGAGACTGTAAAGGAGGAGTGCAACAACAGTGGCATGATGGGGCTGCGGATGTGACTGGGCCAATGGCTGCCTACAAAAGTTACAGCGGATGGATTCAACAGCTGATGGACTGAAGAGAAGACAGAATCAGAGGAGTTGGCATGGTCGATTAGAAGTGAGGAGGCCGGGGTCACGGCTTGAGAAAACCAGGGGAGGAGGAAAGGAGAACGGGAATGAGTGAGTTACACATAAACACACTTATTCACAAAACGCACATTTAAATAACTTGAATTAACTTCATAAATACGTAAAGACAGAAAGATGTATTAATCATTTGGTAAATTAAAAATAGCAGTAAAGAGGAAACTATTAAAGTAAAATGATAATCATCCTAAAACACACTGACAGAGTAGAACCATATTCTTCAATATTTTCATCATGTTAACAATTCATTCTTTAAGACATTTTTATTCACGTGTGAATAAAGTAGCGATCTCATTGGTTACAATATTGATCACCATTAAAAGGATAGTTTTAGGAACCACTCTATAGGACAAATCTTTGTTTGTATTAATGGCTAGTGCCAAGCCACATATTAAATTCCAATCTAAAGTGTTGATTTCACCATTGTGGCATAGTTATTACCAGACTTCGGTTTTAAATCCTTGATAAAGGAGGGAGTAATTGTTGCATGTTCGGACACCCAAGGTTCCACACACTGCTAAAGAGTTTAACATTGTTTTTTAAGTAGACCAGAATTATAATGAGCTATGAAATGCAGAGCGACACAGATCCTAGTAATGTTTTGACTCAAGATAATAGTTATTGTACACAAGTTTCTGAAATAGATCATTAGACATTTTAATTAGTAGTGGTACTCGAAGGAAGTGAGTTTTGTACCAAGTTTCAGGAAAAGTGGGAGGCGGAAGTCCCAATGACAAGTGAGAATCATCTTGAAAATTATAGTTGAAATCGTGACATATTTTTGTAGACAAAGGATACTGGCCTATGCTGAAATGTCAAAGTCTCTGCAGAGCACGACACATGGCCAAAAAAGACGGAGACCAACTGACCTTTGACCCTGACCGACAGTGTAACTTGACAAGGCACTGTGGATGACTGACTCTGGGGTGAAGCTGACCAAACTTGACATGACAACCAGACAGTGTGAGTGTGAATGTATGCCGGCATGTGATCAGTGTAACTGCATGATTCTAAAACAATAACTAACCAAGCATGTTTTTGGACTAACATATTATTTTGGAGCTCCAAGGGAAACGAGAGGTTTCCTAAAAATTCCACAAAAAGGGGAAACCGCACATGTGATATTTTCCTCTCACATGAGTTGGCGGTTTGCAAATGTAAAAGCTGAAGATTCTGTTTCTTTTAGGCCTGAAGGACGGAGAGGAACACTTCTTTTCACTGAAGTGTTCACTGTGGAAATAATGATAATAATGTTCGTTATGTCCCTAACCAATTACCTGACAGTTTTTGTTCCCCTCCCATTACAGGCTTTTGTTACACATGATTTCATGTGTAAAAGGGGGGAGTGAGTATAATGTATAAATGTCAACATGGCTGTAAAATTCACAATTTACATTTTTCTTTTAAGGATTGAGCATTGAATGTAATTAACCTGCTCCATATCTGGGGATAAGATACTGTTTGATGAAGGTTGAGATGTTTCTAAATATTGATTTGAATTATAACAGGTAACAAAGAAGCAGTGGCCAAGGGGCTACTGTGAAACCGAAGAAGTTGACCTGTGATAGTTAAACAATTTTGTAATATTTTAACAGACATTAGAGTAACTGAGGTTTGAAATGTAGAAAGAACATATTACAGTTAAGCTAAAACATAGTAATGTAATGAGACAGAATTTAATTTAGACAACATCATGTAACTAGCCTGGTAAAGGAGTAAAAGCCATAGACTTTATTGTTTAGGTCATTATAGGGATATACCTTTCATCTAAATTTAGAATAGAAAGACATTTGATGACAGTTTGTTGGAATTCTGTATTCATTTTTTCAGCTTGATAATATCTAAGCACTGACAGGTAGAAGCAGTATCACCAGGAAATCATTCACTTTGTTAGCATCGTGATTTTGGTTGTTTTTGAATCCATAACATTAGTGTGTTTCTTTGCCAGAAACATTAGCAGTTCATATTAGATTTGGATTTTAAATAGGATTTCATTTAAAAATAAACACGGATGCTTGTCAGAAATTCAGAGCTATTGAAATATGTTATTTAGTTTACCTAAAGATGTTGAGGTTCTTATTTAGTTGGCACAATCCAAGTATTAAGATTCTGAAGCTGCACTGGCAGATAGGAGGTCTACAATTAATTTGGAAAACCTGTTCACAGACGGCTGTTGTTTCAAGACACCCCACCAAGAGGCTCCAAGTGGGGCAAAACAGCTGAGCGTAGGCTTGAGGGAGTTGTATCAGATTTCTCCACACAGGTCACCGGCGCCAAAAGGGGGACCCGAGAAGCACGAGGACAAAGTGGCTCAACCCCAGGCTCTCCGACCCCGACCGAGTGACCCAGCGGACCTCTTATGCCGTCTGCCTGGGAGAAAAGGGGGACAGCTCGTACCACGGGAGCCAGTGTGCGGCGGGGAAACCACCTACTAGGACCAGGGGACGACATCAGGACGGACGTGGCCCTGGCAGACGTGGACTACTCGGAAGCAGCAGACTGGAGGAGCAGGACCCTGGAGACATCCTTACAGCAGACGACCCGGGAGGCATCATCAGCGGGCCGGAGAAGGAGGACCCTGGAGACATCTCTACAGCATCGACCCGGAAGCCGCCATCAGCGGGCCGGAGGACGAGGAGGAGGAAGACATCTCTCTAGCAGGCAGCCCAGAAGCTGCCGTCAGCGGATTGGGAGACAAAGACACGGCAAGCCAGGACGGCACAGGGAACTTGTCGAGGCAGCAGAGGAGTCTACTTCGCTCTGATCAGTTCTACCCGTGAAGGGCAAGCTGCATCTCCCCCTCCCTATTAGCTGTCCTTGTGGGCTATTCCTCCGGGGGGGGGGGCTGATGATTCTAGCACTCAGCTACCCCCTCATGGTTCCTTCACTGCCATGGAAAGTGGTGTTCGGTCTCCATGAAGGTTTCAAGTACTCTGAATACCAGCTTCGGATGGATTTACGGACACAGTAGAAAAGAATGACCGTGGGTATATTTCAAAATGCCTTGTCTAAGTTTATCTCTGGAGAAGGAGATAAAAAGGGGGATTTGTAGAGTTATATTTGTATTTATTCATGTTAGCAAACTATGGATAAGCTTAAAATGGGAATAATTTGGGTAAAACTGTGAGCTGCATTTGGGGCCTGTTGACATGTGTTTTTGAGGACAAAGGAAGATGGGGGAAGGTGAGAGCATGTCCTGATTTGCATTCAACTTAGAACGAGCTACCGTGGTTGTGATGTTAAGAGAGGTCCCTTGGGTTTATCAACAGTAGCAGTTAAGTGAATACTGTTCAAACAATACCTGTGTTTGTGTTTTATATTGATTTATCTGTTTTATCCTTTCATAAATGTAAGGACTACAAATGGCTATAAACATTCTGGGCTGGTTGGAGTAAACAGGGTTTTATGGCTCTGTGGGGGAGGTGTAGGTATGCAGGCCTTGAGACCTTTTGTTGTAAAGTGAGCCTGTTTGGTTTCCTGCTGCGTTTCCTGCTGCGTTGCGTCTCCCAATGAGATGACCTGAAAAGATGACCAGCTGACCTAACACCAAACCCCTCCTTCTTACTCTGGTATATATCCGGTGGATCCCTGGCGTTCGGCCTCTTCTTCACATGCTGCCCTCGGGTGAAAGTAGCTCTGCGGTATGCGGACTAGAGCAGGAGTAAGCCGGCATTACTCCTTAAGCATTGCAATATAACTGTAATATATCATGTTGTATTGTAATGATTGTATTGCATTGTCATATTGCCATTAAAGTAGATTATTGTTAACGGTTACTTTGTAGATATGGATTCCTTCCTGTATTATAACCAGCTTCATAGGAACGCGCGGAGATTTGAAAAGCGGACCAGTTATCCCTCCAAATCTCCAACAATAGGAACCATAGGGAACCTCATGCCGCATCCAAAAGAGCCATGACACAGTTAATAGCAACACATAGTCTATCAGACATCTGGAGAGAGCATCACACACATCACAGACAGCACACATGGGTCCACACGAGGGAGAACCTTTCATCAATGGCTAGGCTGGACAGGTTTTATTTTTTTAAGCACCATTTGAATGTTTTTAAAAAGTGTGCTATATTGCCTGTTGGTTTCTCTGACCACTCAATTGTGTTGTGCGATGTTTTTATTGCCAACATAAAAAGCAAATCTGCATATTGGCATTTTAACACTGCTCTGCTTTTAGATACATATTTTAGAGAGGTTTTTATTTATTTTTGGAAAGGTTTTAGAGAAAGGAAGGGGGATTTTAACTCTTTGAAGCAGTGGTGGGATTGTGGGAAAGCCGACATTAAGCAGCTTTGTCTTCAGTACACTCTCAATGTTTCTCGTGATATCACCAAGTCTATGAGAGATCTGGAGACGGAAATAGTGGAACTGCAGAGCTTTGCAGAGTCCACAGGAAATCCAGGTTGTATTGAAGACCTCAAATCTAAAAAAGCCATTTTGGCAGACCTGCTGGGTTCTAGAGCACAGGGGGCGCTGGTCCGGTCCCGATTCCAGAGCGCTTCCATGATGGATTCACCCACAAAGTACTTCTTCAGTCTGGAGAAGAAGAACGGGCAGGGCAGGCTGATCCACGCTCTGAGGTCAGCAGGAGGACAGCAGCTGACAGAGAACAGCCAGATCCGTCAGAGAGCGGTGGATTTTTACTGCGACCTCTTCACCAGTGAGTACACTGAAGATGATGGAGGGTTTAATCTGTTCTGCAGGGGCCTACCAACAGTCTCTGAAGAGACGAAAAAAGAGCTGGACGGGCCCCTGACTGAGGAGGAACTGTGTGCAGCACTCAAGAGCATGCAGGGGGGGAAGGCCCCTGGAATAGATGGCCTCCCCCCAGAGTTCTACAAGACATTTTGGGACTTTTTAAAAGAGGATCTAATGGACCTTTTTAATGAAAGTTTTAATGACTCTTTCCTCCCTCTGAGCTGCAGAAGAGCCGTTTTAACACTCCTTCCGAAAAAAGGCGACTTACAGGAAATAAAGAACTGGAGGCCCGTCTCTCTGCTGTGCACCGACTACAAGCTGCTGTCCAGGGCCCTGTCTTCCAGGCTGAGGAAGGTGATGGACCAGGTGGTAGACCGGACCCAGACCTACTGTGTGCCCGGCAGGTCAATTGTTGACAATGTGTCACTAATTCGAGATATTTTGGAAGTCTCTGGTTCTTTGGGTTTCGACACTGGTCTGGTTTCATTGGACCAGGAAAAGGCTTTTGACCGGGTTGAGCACCGTTACCTGTGGAAGGTGCTGGAGAGGTTCGGCCTCAGCCCGGGCTTTATCGCCAAGATAAAGGTGATGTATGTGAACATTGAGAGTGTGCTTAAGATAAATGGCGGTCTGTCTAGACCCTTTAATGTGACCAGGGGGGTCAGACAAGGCTGCTCGATGTCAGGCATGTTGTACACACTGGCAATAGAACCCATGCTACACAATATCCGCTCTTTTAACGAGGGCCTGGTTTTACCTGGGTTTAATACACGTTTTATTTTATCGGCCTATGCAGACGACATCATTGTTTTTATAAAAAATCAACAGGATGTTTTAAAGCTAGGGCAGGTAGTGGACACTTTCCAAAAGATCTCCTCTGCAAAGGTCAACTGGGCTAAGAGTGAGGCCCTAGCAGTGGGGGAGTGGACTGGTGGCCTCCCTCAACTCCCAGGTGGGTTGACATGGAAGAGGGGTGGTCTAAAATATCTGGGAGTCCATCTTGGAGATGAGGTCACACTGGAAAAGAACTGGGAAGGAGTTGTAGAAAAGGTGGAGGGGAAACTCAACAAGTGGCGCTGGTTGCTTCCACACATGTCCTACAGAGGCAGGGTGCTGGTCATCAACAACCTGACAGCATCCAGCCTCTGGCATAAGCTAAAGTGTGTGGAGCCCCCTGCTGGTCTTTTAAAAAAGCTGCAAGGCATTATTTTAAATTTCTTTTGGGATAAGTTGCACTGGGTTCCTCAGTGCACGCTGTACCTGCCAAAGGAAGAAGGGGGGCAAGGGTTGGTGCACCTGGAGAGTCGAGCAGCTGCTTTTAAACTACAGTTTTTACAAAGATACCTGACAGGAAGCGATGATGTCGTCTGGGGGCCGGTAGCCAACACCATTTTAAGGGGGGTAGCAGGCCTGGGTTTGGATGCGTCATTATTTTTAACAAATTGTGATTTTACTCGTGTGTGTGTTTTGCCTGCGTTTTACAAAGGACTTTTTAAAGTATGGACACTTTTTAAATGGGCCAGAGTGGGTCCCGCAGCATCTCTGTTCTGGCTCCTGGAAGAGCCTCTGGTGTGGGGGGCCCGGCTGGACGTCCAGGACGGCAGCAGACCTGCACTCACTGAGAGGCTTCAGTCCATTGGGGTCGTGAGGCTGAGGAACATCGTGGATGCTGCAGGTCCTGGACTCCACAACACCGAGGCCGTGGCCTCTCTGCTCGGCCTGAAGTCGGCCCGCCACACCAGAACCATCCTGAACGAGTGGATTAAAAGACTATCTGATGATGAGATGGAGATGCTGCGGGAGTATTCCAACAGGAAGGAAACCCCTGACGAAGGGGACCCTTTTCCGGACATTGGGTTTTTAGCAGACCAGGATGGACTTCATGCAGACTTCCAAATGCTTAATGGGAAAGGTTTTTATAGACTCTGCACTCTGGCCCTGAACAAACAGAAGCTAAGCGAGAGGAGAGACACGGTGTGGAAACAGAGGCTTAACGTCCCGGGGGCCTGTGAACCAGTATGGAGGCTATTCTACAAACCTCCACTGAACAAGCGGTCAGGAGACCTGCAGTGGAGGATCCTCCACGGGGCCCTGGGCGTTAACGCCTTTGTGTCGAAGATAAACCCCACCGTGTCCTCCGAGTGTCCGTTCTGCACTCACAGAGAGACGATCACTCACTGCTACCTGGACTGCCACAGGCTGAAGCCTCTTTTTAATGTTTTAAAAACTGTGTTTTTAGACTGTGGGGAGGTTTTTACAGAGACTGCTTTTATTTGTGGTGCTGGCTACAAGAAGCAGAATGCAGGGAAGTGGGAACTGTTGAATTTTATTGTGGGGCAGGCAAAAATATCGATCTACAAAAGCAGGAAAAACAAAATAAACAGTACAGCCGGTCAGCAACTCACTAACATGTTTTTATCTTTGGTAAAGACACGAGTGAGCGTAGATTTTAGATTTCACTGTCTGATGAGAAGCATGGAAGAGTTTTTAACCCGGTGGTGTTTCACTACAGCTGTGTGCTCTGTGGTGGGGGAGGAGCTCACTTTTAACTCTGTCTTTGTGTAAGGAAAGAAAAAAAGGGAATTTTTCTCTCTCAATGTGAATAAGCGAATCATTTAGTTTGATTGTTGAAATTCTTAATAAAAGTTTTTAAAAAATCAAAAAAAATCTCTCTCTCTCTCTCTCTCTCTCTCTCTCTCTCTCCCTCCATAGTTTTTGAACGGGTGGCAAAATGGTCAGATATACAAGTCAATGCATTCTTATGGGACGCAGTGCTGCAGTTGGTTGTCTTTGATCTCTTGACACACACACAGGTGTTATGAGTAGGTGCTCAGGAATAGAAACAAACACTAACAGACTGTCTCAGCCTATTCTTTTCTGTCTGATGGAGACTTCATACAGACTTCAACAGGTTCCACATATTTTATACATTATTGGTGACGTATGGTTTTAGTCGAAAAGTTTGCAGTCAAAATATTCTGCTGCTTTCCCAAGCCTTTTTACTTTATTTTCTCATCTTAATACAAATGCATTCATTACATCTGATATTTAACTCCTTCAGCCTATTTTCAGCTGCAGAAACCATTCAACTATTACATTATTCAGCTATTTCAGGACATCAAGGCTATACATGTTGTTGTTTATACCTTTTTTTAAACCTTTTCTTTTAAATATTAAGCTTTTTCTGCATTTTTTTTAGCTAAAAGCAGCTACCATTCAGCTAATAACACATTCAGCTTTTTCTGCATTTTCAGCTAAATTCAGCCATTAATGTTCACAGTTTACAGCATTCGCACGCATTTTCTGCAGGAAATGCATTTTCTTGTTTGTTCTGGGAATGTCATTTTCGAGCCTGAAACCTGAAAAACAGGCTCGGGTTTAACAGGTTAATGAAGGTGGCGAAGACCGAAAATGGAGGGAATGACACAGAATAATCGCGTTTGTATCTGGTTCCGTGCGTCAGCCATTTATCTTGCAGGCAAAATGAAAGTGTATCCACTATGGGATGGATTCCACGTGCTGTGTCGAGGTACAGCAATCCTGGTATGTGTCCTTCGCTCTTAGCAGAGTCAATCTCTAACAGTAGGTCACCAAGATCCCGTAGCAGATGAGGCTCCTTGTTGGTAATTCTGGGGAACTGTTCTAGCCTATCAAACATAGCCTTTTCTAAAGCCTCAGGAGATCCATAACACTCTTGAAGTCTCTCCCACACTTTGTTCAAACCGAGGGAAGGGTAGTTAATATGCACTGCTCTGAGGCGTTTTGCATGTTTAGAGGATTTGTCGTCTAACCACTTAGTCAACAAGTCAAGCTCTTCACTAGCTGTTAGATGTAGACCTTGGATGGCATTTTCAAATGAGGATTTCCATGCCCAGTAGTCACCTGGCTTGTCGCTAAACCTTGTAAGACCTCCAGTGAGCAACTTACGTCTAGCTAGAAATCTGGGAAGGTCAGAAATACTTGAGGTTTCTTGTGGGTGAATCAGAGGACTTGACCATTGTGGTTGTTCATGCACTGCAAAGCTCTTAGGTAGCTGAGATGCTCTGTCATTTGCGTTGTTCTTGCAAGGCAGCAACGTGTATGGAGATCTCGGGACAGGCATTTCAACTTCCTGCTTGAGTTGGTTAAATGTGGAGTCCGCTGGAGCCTCGTTAGGCTTCAGGGCTGCATGTGGAGTTGATTTCTCATTTTGGAGAAATTGGTCATTCACATACTCGCTTGTGCGTTCTAATGGGTGAAATGTCTGTGGGAAGCGAACGCTTATGCGGTCTTCTTCTATTTCGCTTGCCACAGCCTTGTACACATTAGCTTCAGCGAGAGGTGCCTCTGCATCTCGTTCCTGATGAAGCGCTTCCAATGTAGCCTCCAGACGTGTTTCTTCCACTCTGTGTTCTGCTTGTTTTACTCTCAATTCGATTTCCTTTGGAGCATAGGCCGCCCTGGCTCGTGCTGCCTCCGCTCTAGCCCGTGCATTGACCGCAGCCAAGCTGGCAGATGACTTACTGGAGCCCTTTGATGATTTTGATGTGTGAGTGTGGACTGATTCATTATCTCCTGGCTGAGACATGTTTAGTTTCTTAGGGAAGAGTGTGTATCCACCTGATACTTTGATGATGTAGACAAATCTGCTTTTTTACTGTTCTGCCCTCACTGTTGTTATGAGTACAGATATGCAGACAGATAACTCCTCGACGTACTTGTGGAGGCTGCGCCAACAGTAAACGGTGGGCAGTCATTTTTAGCTGTATGAGTGTCAGAGCCATACACATTGAAGTGATCGAGTCAATGGAGTCTTCCAGTTTCATCAACGCGTTGCGGCGATTCATCTCCATCCACGGCCCAGTAAAACAGTTGAGGTCTGACTGTGGGACCAACTTCCTGGGCGCATGTAAAGAGCTTGGTATCGACTCAAGACACTGCAACAACCGGACAGGACTTCTTGAGTGACAAAGGATGCACATGGGTGTTTAACCCACCTCACGCTTCACACATGGCTGGTAGCTGGGAGCGCATGATCGGCGTGACAAGACGTATACTCGACTCAATGCTTATGGGCATTTCATCCCGGCAGCTGACCCATGAAGCGCTATCCACTTTCTTGGCAAGCGGGGAGTGTGCTGTCTAAGACGCTGTCGTACTCCAGCCAGCAGGTGGTGCTGTTGCTTTTTGTTTCTTCTTCTTTTGTTAGTACCAGCCAATGGGAAATACTTACATTAAAAACATAGGAAGTGATACCCACATGTGAGTCGTGGTTGAAAGGGACAGAGAGGAGAAATATCATTGTTTGAATCTGCATCCATCCTTCTTTGCTATGTTGTTGAAAGCATTGCTTGTAAGTATTTTTGGCTTTTGTACATATTCTTAAGAGGATGTCAACGATTATTTTGAGGTTTCAATGTTTAATAGGGGTGTAACGGTACACGTACCGAAATTATTCGGTACGGGCCCTTCGGTTCGGTACAGGTGTGTACCGAACGAATATAACGTTAAACGTAAAAAATTTAGAACGTGAACAACTTTTTGGAAGTAATCTCAGGTGCTGCGTCGCAGCATTCAGAGTAATTTGCTCACATTGGGTTCCACGCGTCATAGAGCGAGCAAGTCATTTCATTGGATGAGAGGCATACTATGAGAGCTGGACAGAGGGATGCGTCAAATGTAGTCAGTAATTTGAGGAACTGTCGAAAATTAATGGCGAACGCAGATAAAGTTGAGCTCGAAAATCCTCCAGCATCATTGAAGTCTCCGGTTTGGGAACATTTTGGTTTCGCAGGTACGTACAAGGATGAAGGACAAAGACAGGTGGACCGAACCAAAGCTGTTTGTCGGCATTGTTCAACTAACATTGGTTGCGCGGCTGGCAATACATCAAACTTGCACACTCTTGAAAAGGCATCACCCGAACGTGAATATCACCGGTACCAAAAGAAAAAAGACTGAAGTGCAAACCCAACTCCCACTAGCATTTAAGCCTCCACCACTCGCAGATAGTTCAGACCGAGCCAAAGCTATTACAAACGCCAAATATCCTTATGTTGCCATGTTAGCAAAGCGCTACCTGGCTGTATCTGCTACCTCTGTCCCTAGAGAGAGGGTGTTCTCCACATCAGGAGACATTGTTAGTGCCAGCAGATCTGCCCTTTCGGCAAGCAATGTGGACAAGTTCATTTTTCTTTAAAAAAACATGAAAATACAATGACAAGCAAGTCATAATGTCAAACTGGCTGCTTAGGAACTAGTACAGTACAGTTCAAATACAGATTATTTCAGTTCATCGAAAAGCTGCACCTTAATGTTTATTTTATTATATTTTGTATTTATTTGAGTGAATATTCACAGTTTAATAATAATTAAAAACCCAAAACTAATAGTTTATGTTTTGTGAGTACTAGTAGCCTACAGTAAAGTTCAAATACAGATTATTTCAGTTCATCGAAATGCTGCACCTTAATGTTTATTTTATTATATTTTGTATTTATTTGAGTGAATACATTATTCACAGTTTAATAATAATAACAAAAAAATATATATATATGTTTTGTTTTGTGAAAAAAAATTCTGCTGTACCGAAAACGTACCGAACCGAACCGTGACCAAAAAACCGAGGTAGGTACCGAACCGAAATGTTTGTGAACCGTTACACCCCTAATGTTTAAGTACATTGCTATTCATTGATGTTTGATGTATGGTTAGCACAGCGTTTCTCAAAGTGTGGGGCGGGCCCCACTGGTGGGGCGCAGAGATGTGATTGGTGGGTCGCGGGAAAAAAAAGAAAAGAAAAAAAAAATATATTTTTCTTTTTTTTTCACACTGGTGGAATATCAAAACAACGGCCCGCCCGGGGTGCAAAACGCATCAATGAAAGCGACCCTCTACCACACAAAACAACACCTGTAGATAACCCAATTTGTGTTATTTGAAATTGAAAAGGATATTGCATTGTGTTTGTTACTTTCGTTGCAGTTGTATGTCTTAAGTGTAATTTGGCATGCTTTTATTTTGAAGGTGAGTTTACGCTGTCGACAGTTGTTGTTGCTATGGAAACAAGAAACGTTTCACAGCGGGCGGAACTAGTCATAAAGTCCGCGATAATAAAGCCCACCCATTTAGAGGGAAGATATGATTGGTCAATTGTACTGTCATTTGACATTACTCTCTCGTTCAGTTACTATAGCTGGCCCTCTGTGAATTCATAGCTGGACGTCCAATCAGCTCCTGTCTTCACAGACTCGCAGAGAGGAGCTTCTTTCATTTAACCCTTCACATTCAAACAGAAACTGAATAGGCAGATTCAAAGGATTTATTTCTTTGGAAATGTTATTTTAAATACAATTTAATCAAGTTATTTTTGGTAAAACTAATGACAAATATTACTAAAAACATATTAAAAAAATATATAACTTGTTTTAATGTTTTTAAATATTATTTTGTAGAATATCTTAGGCCCTCAGAGACAGGCTCGCCACTGGTAAAACATCTCTCATACACACATGTGAAAGGCTCTCACAGACACACACAACAGCGTTGCAGTCGGGAAGAAAAGCAATGTGGAGCGAGAGAGAGAGAGAGAGCGAGAGAGCAAGAGAGAGAGCACACCTTTATCTATTTAATAAAGTTGTAAAAAATAAAGTAAGAAATCATTCCAATGTGTACTATAGGACAGTAAAAAGTTTAAAAGGGGAGGGATTAGTCAAATATGCATAAATAAAAAGAAAGAATGCTAACTAGGTAACATAAGATAAGAATAAACAAGTTTAAATGATTTGTTGTGATCATATTCTAAAGATGTTTGGATTATTGAAAAGTATACAGCTCCCTTTCATCTGAGTGTTGAGAGCTGTATCCATAAATTCATGTTGGGCTCAAAGTAGGGCTGCTCGATTATGGCAAATCATAATCTCGATTATTTGGATCAATAATTGATATCACGATTATTAAAAACGATTAACCATTTACTTTGAAAAACATCAATTTATTGAAGAAAATAATTTGAAAAGTATGTTTTTAACAGTTGATTACCCTGAACTTTAAGCATAATTCAACTGAAAACCCTATTTAAAAAATAAATAAAATAGTTTTATTTCGATTATGTTGTTTTCATAATCGTTGCAAGCCAAAATCGTAATTGCGATTAAAATACGATTAATTGAGCAGCCCTAGCTCAAAGTGCACCAGATTGATGCATTTAACTTCAACATTTAAAAAAAATCTTCCTGGGGGTGCATGCCCCCGGACCCAGAGGATGTGACGTCCACCACCAAATAAAGCAGGTTAAAATAATTAAATTGCATACATTTTATTTTAGTAAACACTGAAAACGGGTCCCACAGACCCAAACAGCACTCAAAGGTTAAAGGTAGCATATAATAATGTTAAAATGTGCTAAATATATACACTGCAAAAAAACAAAAAAGGAGTGAAAGTAGCTCACGATTTTTTTTATTTTTTGAAATAAAAAGGTTGGAGACCCCTGTTATAGAACGATACATTTGACAATTGTAAGCTTGGCCTACCATTTTATTGGAGCGATGAGGAACAGGTGGGGCTTGAAAAGGCCCACCTGTTCAAAGTGGGGAATGACAGAAAAAGTTTGAGAACCACTGGGTTAGCACATGTTTTGTAGTGTGTATTACACAGCACCTTTGCATGTAAACATTTGATATTGAAGTATTAAAATAACGTGTTATAGCAGAAAGTTTAATACAGTGTATTTCTGGTATATTCATTTTTATGTCACCTGATATATAGGATGTGTGTTAAACTTGAATGGGACAAATTTATGTTTTCCTCTTAAGCATACTGAGGTTTTTAAATGATTTTCCATTTAAGTAGAGTAGATTAGCGCAATTGTCTTTTCTTCCACTTTTTGTGTTATAATCAAAAGGTGTTTTTTTGGCTATTTGTGAGTATGTAAGGTACAGTACAGACTGTGATTTCTGCCTTGAGTAAAATAATTACCTGTTAAGTGTTTTTCAGAAAGTCCTTTTGGGCTTTCAGGGGCAGAACTCAGTAGATTGTCTGTAAGAGTTTTCTGTATGATCTCGGAAGCTTAAATTAATAGAAGGAGGATTCTTGGACCTTCTCAAATATAACATACTTTAATTACAGTTTCCAGATATGTGAAGAAGCCATGAGATGATGTGAGTCACACAGTTAGAGAGACAATGGTCCTTCTGAGTTATCAATAGATGCATTCATTCTAAGTGAGCTGACTTCGGGGTGGAAGGAAGTTCAAAGAAGGCCTGAGGGTTTAGGAACAGTTAACCTTTGTTAGTTAACTAATCCTAAAGATGTCATAAGACAAGGACGTTTAAAACCTATACAAGCATAGCTTTCAGTGGGAAAAACATGTGACATTTGTGTGGTTGGCTGGATGATGAAATGAGTGTGCGTTAAAATCTGCTGTAAAGTTCTACTATTTGGAAAACATGGCTATAATTACTGCTCAACTATACCTGTGTTTGTGTTTTATTGATTTATATCTGTTTTATTCTTTCATGTTATGAGTACTAAATTGCCATCACATTTTGAAGGGGTTGGTTTAACCTCTTAAGCCCGAAGGTCCCCCCAGTGGACCCCTCCCACCGTTTTTTTACGAGACTATGTCTCAGGGCTTCTTAACATTTATGAAACTATTAATGTTTCATACCCTTTTAAAGGTAAGAAACTCCGCTAACTGACAATAAGAACAATTTTCAGCTAAAAAAAACACAAGAGTAATACCAAGCCTTTGAATTAGCATTGAACGAAAAAATGCTAACTAATGCTAACGCTTTTTTACACAGAACTCACGGTAGAAATGCCCTTATTACTATCTTAACTGCACAAACAAGATATACGATTTAAAGCTGAGACTCCACATATTCCACAAATGTAATGTCATCACTGTCCGACCTCAAACTCCTGGAGCTATCAGCCAGAAAAGAGAAAGTAAACAACATCCGGTTTCAAAAATATTACAATAATTACGTCTTACCTTTTTTGATTTGTGATCAAAAGTTGTGTTCAACGGAATAAAAACGCCGCTCAAGGTTAATCCAATATCTTTGTGTCACGTAGACATTTTTACTGATAATCCATCATCATATTTATGGCAATATACTGGGTATAAAGTTTTGCCGTCCAGGCTTGTACTTTCAGATATGTTTCGTTTGCTTCTCTATTACGTCCACAATGGTAATGTTTACGTGGATTTGGGAACTGCCCATCGATTCTATTGGATGTAATGGTTAAGAAAAAGGTGTAAATCACCCAAATCGACCAATGGGTTCCAGAGATATGGTCCTGCGTAAAGTATAAAGAATGCCAGCCAGCTTAAGTACATTACGCAGGAGACTTTACTTATTGTTTACTACGTAAGGAAGCAGGAATTGCAGCAGGACCCGCTCTGAGCACGGAGCGGACAGCAGATAACGGAATTGCAGTTTTATTGCTTATAGATTATCAGAACATTTCAAAGGGGACACAGCCACATTGGATATTAACCTATGGATTAACTACATCATCGTTTTTATCGTTTTAATGCCATTGAAGACCAGTTTAGACCAGACAAAGAGGAAGGTAAGCCATGTTAGCCTAACGCATTAGCGCTAGCGCCATTTGTTTTGATGTACGTTTTTGTTTATTAACGTCGCGAGTTTGTATCTTTCAGTGTTGAGGTGGGCACCGTTAGATTCTGTGTCTTTACGGTCATAAACAATGTGTTGAATGTGGAGCTAGCATAAGTAATAAGGGAGCTAGGAGTGATTTTCGGTGCAGTAATAGGTTAGCATTTTTCGCTCGGGGCTAATTCAGAGGCTCAGAGGATAACAGAGTAGGCCTATGTTTTATTTTATTTATTTTTATTTATTTTCACAACAGTTGTATTTGGATGGAATGAATACCTATAGTGATAATTCAAAGTAATAAAATGATTTTTACAGTGAAAAAGTTCAAATGGAACTGATGGTTCCCAAATTACCCAGAGGTGAGTCCGCTTGGACTTTATTTTTCTAAACCTCTCTAAAAAGGTCAAATTTCACTTGTTTTGCATCAATCTTGATACAGGGCACTTATTATATGTTATAGTTTGGATTCCTAAAGCTTTTAGTCTACTAGCCCATCATTCAAGGGTGGTTTTCACTATAAGTAATGTTTTTTTTTAGGCGGACATTAGAATTTACATGTTTTTACTGTGTTCCATCTGAATTTACTTTAAAATAAAAACATCTATATTGATTCTGACAATTCTACATCCAACTCACAGATGTAACCTTGCTTTGAGAGAAAAGATTATGAATGTACCCCTTTTAGAAGTGAAGATATAGTCTTTGTTGTGTTAGTGGCATTTTCGAGCCTGAAACCTGAAAAACAGGCTCAGGGCTTAAGAGGTTAAACAGATGTGTGTGTGTTGAAGATGTTAAAGGGGAATGAGCAGGGCCGTTTCTAGCTTTTTGGGGGCCCTATGCAAGATGCTGTTTGGGGGCCCTAGTTTTGACAGTTGTTTAACTACAATGGGGGGGATTCCGAAGCCTTTAAGATGATCTGTGGAGATGCATCAATCTGTTACACTTTAATAGGAAAACAGGCTAATTTCACGAAAACCAAGCAATTGAAAATGACAAAAAATTATATTAAACAGGTAAACAATAAGGCTCCTCTATGTCAATAAATGCAAGAGATGCAGCATTTTCTCAACAATGTTTAATTTACATTTTTCATCTTCCTCAGACGTCACTCATTGGCTGTCAGCCAATGAGTACCCAACGATGATTTGGACTTTATTACCCCAAAAACCCAAGCCACAGCTTTGCTATCATTGCAGTTTAGTCGTGTTTATATCCTACATTGGATTTGTAAGCATATAATGCTTCACCGAACACACAGTGGCGACTGGTCATTAGGGGCAGGTGGGGCACAGCCCCACCTAGTGTCAGCAGAAAGTATTACAAATAATGATTACAAAAAAATGCTAAAAATAAATAACAAAATATATAAAATATATTTTAAGATCATGTTTAATCATCTGATTCGTCTGTACATTGCTGTTTTAGTCTGTGTTCTTCTAATTAGTGTCTACAGTGTGTGCCTATTGAGCTGTTTAGAGCCATGTGGGACAAAACCCGATCATGCCCCTCCCTCTCACTGTCTAAGTGAACGGTGACTATAAAAACTACACTGCACATGCTCAGAGTATTGTCCTATTTAATGTGTGTGGCAAAAAAATAATGACCATAGGGGCACTGAACTGCCATCCCCACCATACGTCATCTCACATAATTCAGAGCTGATTGGCTGTAAGTACGTGTGCCGCGAAAAGCGTGGTGTGTGAAGAGGAGGAGAGAGACGCGTCCTAAAACCAGGAAGTAAGCTGCGCATGGCTTCCCTCCACAAAAAGCAATGAGATTTCTCCATGGGATTTTAGAAAATAGCTCAAAATAATATCTGTGGGAAACGTACCTGTTTTTTTTAACAAATATTTTTATTGGTATTTCGTTTTTTCAGCATAAGACATTGTACAAGTATATATCCCATAAAGGAAAATCAAAAACAAAATAATACAAGAAAATACAAGAAAGAAATAAAAAATAATAAAAAGAAAGACATATAAAGACATATATATACACATATACACACATACACACATATATATATATATACATATGCATGCATACATGCAAGTGGACATGTGGTAAATATTGTAATTTAAACATTGCAAGTTACAAGGCCGGTAGACAAGCAGCCATATCCGTTTTTAAGAGTGCGCTTAAGACCTTCCTTTTTGATAAAGCTTATAGTTAGGGCTGAGTATACGGCCTTCTTGGAGACCCTGGAAAGAGTCCTGTATGGGGCTCCTGAAGGGGACTCTTTAATCTTGCTGGGAGACTTCAACGCACATGTGGGCAATGATGGAGACACTTGGAGGGGCGTGATTGGGAGGAACGGCCCCCCTGATCTGAACCGGAGTGGTGGTTTGTTACTGGACTTCTGTGCTAGTCATGGATTGGCCATAACAAACACCATGTTCGAACATAAGGATGCTCATAAGTGTACGTGGTACCAGAGCACCCTAGGCAGAAGGTCCATGATCGATTTCGTTATCGTATCATCGGACCTGAGGCCGTATGTTTTGGACACTCGGGTAAAGAGAGGGGCGGAGTTGTCAACTGATCACCATCTGGTGGTGAGTTGGGTCGAGTGGCGGGGGAAGCCTCTGGATAGACCTGGTAAGCCCAAACGTGTAGTTCGGGTGAACTGGGAACGTCTGGAGGAGGCCCAAGTTCAGGAGGCCTTCAACTCACACCTCCGGCGGAGCTTTTCGGGCATTCCTGTGGAGGTTGGGGACATTGAACCAGAGTGGTCAGTGTTCAAAGCCTCTATTGCCAAAGCCGCGGCGGGGAGCTGTGGTCTCAAGGTCCTAGGTGCCTCAAGGGGCGGTAACCCTCGAACCTCCTGGTGGACACCGGTGGTCAGGGAAGCCATCCGACTGAAGAAGGAGGCCTTCAGGGATTTGTTATCCCGGGGGACTCCCGAGGCAGTTGCAAGGTACCGACAGGCCCGAAGGGCAGCAGCCTCATCCGTGGCCGAGGCAAAGCAGCGGGTGTGGGAGAAGTTCGGAGAAGACATGGAGAAGGACTTTCGGGCGGCACCAAAGTTGTTCTGGAAAACTGTCCGACACCTCAGGAGGGGGAAGCAGGGAACCATCCAAGCTGTGTACAGTAAGGATGGGACGTTGTTGACCTCAACTGATGGAGTGTTAGGGCGTTGGAAGGAACACTTTGAGGAACTCCTGAACCCGACAACTCCGCCCTCTATGTTAGAGGCAGAGCTGGAGTATGACGGGGGATCAACACCAATCTCCCGGGGGGAGGTCACTGAGGTCATCAAACAACTCCACAGTGGCAAAGCCCCGGGGGTGGATGAGATCCGCCCGGAAATGCTGAAGGCTCTGGGTGTTGAGGGACTGTCATGGTTGACACGTCTCATCAACGTTGCGTGGAAGTCGGAAACAGTACCGAAGGAGTGGCAGACCGGGGTGGTGGTTCCCCTTTTTAAAAAGGGGGATCAGAGGGTGTGTGCCAATTACAGAGGCATCACACTACTCAGCCTCCCCGGGAAAGTTTACTCTAAGGTACTCGAAAGGAGGGTCAGGCCGATTGTCGAACCCCAGATTGAGGAGGAACAATGCGGATTCCGTCCTGGTCGTGGAACGACGGATCAGCTTTTTACTCTCGCATGGATCCTGGAGGGGGCCTGGGAGTACGCTTATCCGGTCTACATGTGTTTTGTAGACTTGGAGAAGGCGTATGACCAAGTTCCCAGGGAGTTACTGTGGGAGGTGCTGCGGGAGTATGGGGTGAGGGGGTCTCTACTCAGGGCCATCCAATCTCTGTACTCCCAAAGCGAGAGCTGTGTCCGGGTCCTCGGCAGTAAGTCGGACCCATTTCCGGTGAGGGTTGGCCTCCGCCAGGGCTGCGCTTTGTCACCAATCCTGTTTGTAATATACATGGATCGGATTTTGAGGTGTAGTCATGGGGGAGGGGGTCTGCAGTTCGGTGGACTAAGGATTGCACCACTGCTTTTTGCAGATGATGTGGTTCTAATGGCTTCATCGGTCTGTGACCTTCAGCACTCACTGGATCGGTTCGCAACCGAGTGTGAAGCGGCTGGGATGAGGATCAGCACCTCCAAATCTGAGGCCATGGTTCTCAGCAGGAAACCGATGGACTGTCCACTCCAAGTAGGGAATGAGTCCTTACCCCAAGTGAAGGAGTTCAAGTATCTCGGGGTCTTGTTCTCGAGTGAGGGAACAATGGAGCGTGAGATGGGCCGGAGAATCGGAGCAGCGGGAGCGGTACTGCAGTCGCTTTCCCGCACTGTTGTGACGAAAAGGGAGCTGAGCCAGAAGGCAAAGCTCTCTGTCTTCCGGGCCATTTTCGTTCCTACCCTCACCTATGGTCATGAAGGATGGGTCATGACCGAAAGAACGAGATCGCGGATACAAGCGGCCGAGATGGGTTTTCTCCGCAGGGTGGCTGGTGTCTCCCTTAGGGATAAGGTGAGAAGTTCGGTCATCAGGGAGGGACTCGGAGTTGAGCCGCTCCTCCTTCGCGTTGAAAGGAGCCAGTTGAGGTGGTTCGGGCACCTAGTTAGGATGCCACCTGGGCGCCTCCCTAGGGAGGTGTTCCAGGCACGTCCAGCTGGGAAGAGACCAAGGGGTAGACCTAGGACCAGGTGGAGGGATTATATCTCTTCGCTGGCCTGGGAGCGCCTTGGGATCCCCCAGTCAGAGCTGGTTGATGTCGCCAGGGAAAAGAAAGTTTGGGGCTCTCTGCTGGAACTGCTACCCCCGCGACCCGACCACGGATAAGCGGGAGAAGATGGATGGATGGATGGATGGATGGATGGTTAGGGCTGATTAGATTCAGCCCCTAGTTTTGCTGATATAGGCTTAGTTTGTCGGGGGACATCTTACTTCTTCCTTCTCTCTGTCTATACCTGTGTACTCTCATGTTCCGATTAACCCAGCTTCCCCAAATGTCTTTCTTTTTGGTGTCTATATACGCCGGGATCCGGAGTCATGGATGATCCTGCGCTCCTCTGTCCTGGATCGCGAGCCCTGGATCTTGAGTCGTGGCTGTGGTCCTGGATCATAGGTCCTGGATGGATATCCTCGTGGATTCGTCTTCCTGTTGTACACACGTGCATTTCCAAACATTTGGACTACCTATGTTGCAAATGTATTATCTTTTCAATTTACACACGGCATCTATTGCACGTCTGTCCGTCCTGGGAGAGGGATCCCTGCTCTGTTGCTCTCCCTGAGGTTTCTCCCATTTTTCCCTTTAAACTGTGGGTTTTCTTCGGAAGTTTTTCCTTGTACGATGTGAGGGTCTAAGGACAGAGGGTGTCGTATTGTCATACTGATATTTTGTACAAACTGTAAAGTCCACTGAGACAAATGTAACATTTGTGATATTGGGCTATATAAATAAACATTGATTGATTGATTGATATCACATCCAACCATTATAGAGGACAAGGTCAATTAGGAGGCACATTTATTTCCAGAAACTCCAAGAATTCCCCCCATATTTGATGGAACACTTCAGGCTTTCCCTTTATGGCAAATGTCAATTTTTCTAAGGCTAGACAATGAGAGAGATTTTTTAACCAGTGATTGATCGAGGGGTTTTCTGTTTTTTTCCCACAGACAGCTATTGTGTGTTTAGCTTGGAGAAGAGAAAAGACTACCAGTCTTTTCTTAGTGATATTAAGTCTGGGAGATAGAGGGAAAACCCCAAGAATACAGAGTTTTGGGCATTCTGGTAATGTGGCGGAAATTATTTTTGATAATGTGCCCAGAACATCTTTCCAAAATGATTTAATATTTGGGCAGTCCCATAAGCAGTGGAACAATGTTCCCTTATCATTGTCACACTTTACACATTGATCTGGAATATTTGCATCAAAATGGTGTAGTAGGGATGGAGTTATATAGGTACGCATAATCCATTTGTACTGTAAGAGTCTAAACCTTGTGTTAATAGTTTGAACCTGGGCTTTGTGGCATATCTGCCCCCATTCCTTAATTGTTACCTCTGCATTCAAATCAGTAGACCAAGCAAGTCTGTTATTCTCTGAGGACTCTCCTGATTCAGGTTTGCAAAGGTCATAGATCAAAGACACCTGTCCATGACCAGAGGAGTGATGTACTATAATTGTTTCCAGCTTTGACAGAGGTGGACATAATAGTGAGTGATCTTGTGCCTTAGATATATAACTCCTTAGCTGCAGATACTTAAAGAAATGTGTTGAGGGAATATGATGTTTATTTCTTAGCATCTCAAAGGTCATCAATTTGTTGTCATCATATAGATCACTGATCTTATTGATGCCTCTGTTGGCCCACATTTTAAACCCTGAGTCATATGTTCCTGGTATAAATCTTCTATTACCCCATACAGGAGTAAAAGAGGATATCTGTGACTTTAAACCTAAGTGGCTTTGTACTTTGAACCAGACATCAATTGTGTTCCTGACAAAAGGGTTTTTTGTATTCTTTTTAAGCTGTTTTGGAGAGTCAGAGAACAAATACAAATGCAGTGGTAGTGGAGTTGTTGTATAACGTTCAATTTCAACCCATGGTATGGGGGTTCCGTCCAAGAACCAACACATTGCTGCTCTTATTTGGGCTGCCCAGTAATACCAGGACAGATTGGGTACCTGGAGTCCTCCTCTCTCATAAGGTAGATATAAAAGGGATAGCCGTAACCTTGGTCTCTGATTGTTCCAGATAAAATTTGTAAAGATTTTCTTCATTTTGGGAAAAAATGAGGATGGTAGGTGCAATGGCAGGGATTGAAATAGATACAGAAATGTAGGTAGGACATTCATCTTGATAATATTGATGCGTCCGATTAGGGATAGAGGGAGTGATGTCCACCTGTTAATAGAATCTGTCACAGAAGCTATTATGGGGTCATAGTTTGTTGGAACAAGGTCTTCTATTTCAGGTGTAATCTGTATTCCTAAATATTTAAAGCCTTCCAGGGAATTTTGGAAATCTGTTTGAAGAGGTGGATTAAGTCTTTCTGATTTTTTAAGTAGAAGAATGTTAGATATTGAACTATTCACCTTATACCCTGAGAACGTACCAAAATCCTTTATCAGTTTATTGAGCGCTGGCAATGACACTGACACATTTTTTATAAATAGAACGATATCATCAGCGTAAAGGGCCAGGCGATTTTCAATGCCCCCAACTGTTATTCCTGTGATATGAGAATGAGTTCTAACCGCGATAGCCAGGGGCTCAATTGCCAGTACAAATAGTAATGGAGATAGAGGGCACCCCTGACGTGTACCTCTCGATAGTGCAAATGGTGCAGACACTATGCTATTGGTTAATACTTCTGCATTTGGGGTGCTATACAAAATTTGTATCCACCTACAAAAACCCTCCCCGAACCCAAATCGGGATAATATTTCGAATAGATACGGCCACTCCACCCTGTCAAAAGTCTTTTCAGCATCCAAGGACAGAATGGCCGTATCTGGAGCCCCCCTTTCTGTATGTAAAATATTGATCAACCTCCTAATATTGTGGAAGGCCTGTCTGCCCTTGACAAAGCCATTCTGATCCAGGCCCACCAGTGTAGGCAGGTGATTTTCAAGTCTTAAAGCCAGTGCTTTAGCGATACATTTTGTATCTGAATTAAGCAATGATATAGGCCTATAAGAGCCACACCTGGAGGGGTCTTTTCCTGGTTTTAGGATAACTGTTATTAATGCACCCTGTAAGGTTGGGGGAAGACAACCCTTTTCGAATATCTCCTCGACCATATTCAGGAGCGGTGGCAGCCGTTTGTTTTTCAAGGCTTTATAGATGTCTATGGGGATCCCATCAGGACCAGCTGCCTTTCCACCCTTCATGTTAGTCACGGCCTCAGACAATTCTAATAGTTGTATTAGTTTATCTAAATTAGCTTTTCGTTCCTCAGACAAACATGGAAAGTGTATCCCGTCCAAAAAAACTGACTGAGTCTTTGGGTCGCCAGGGGGCTCAGACTTGTATAGGTGATTATAAAATGTTTTAAATGATTCATTAATTTCTTTAGGATCTGATGTAATATTTCCAGCATTGTTTTGAATTTCGTTTATCGCTCTTTCGCCATGTAATGCCTTAATTCGCCAGGCTAGTAATTTGCCTGCTTTCTCCCCTTGGTCGTAAAATGACTGTTTGAGTCTGTTGATACTTGCCAAGGCTTTATTGGACGATAGTTCATTGTAGTGGGCTCTTTGTAATGTCAATTTGCATTGTAGATCAGGTGTGTCGTTAAGGGCTATGTCCCTTTCTAGTTGTTTGATTTCTTTTTCTAAATCAGACATTTGACGACGGAATTTGTTCGATTTAGAGCTTGTGTAGCTAATTATCTGACCTCTAATGTACGCCTTAAATGCCTCCCACCTGACAGAGGGAGAGGTCTGCGTAGTGTTTATTTGAAAGTACATATCTATGTGAGAATCCAGGAAGCTTACAAAACTTGGGTCATGCAGCCACTTTGTATCAAAACGCCATCTCGGTGTATCCTTAAATGGCTTTACTGCAATGTAGTCCAAGGTTAATGGGGCATGATCCGAGATTACTATGCTGCCGTAGGTACACTTCTTAATATTTGGCATTAGGTTTTTGGAGATTAAGAAATAATCAATGCGTGAGTAAGTATGGTACGTGGAAGAGTGGCATGAAAATTCCTTCTTGTCAGGGTTTAGGACTCTCCATATGTCACATAGACTCATATCCATCATGAACTGTGAGATCACCCTCCTTGTCTGTATGTGGGAGGCATCTATGCCTGAAGATCGGTCTACAAGAGGGTTGAGGGTGCAATTTAAAATCGCCACCCATTATAATGTTACCTCTAAGTGAAGAGATATTTAGAAAAAGGTTATTGTAAAAAAGTTGGTCGTCAATATTTGGCCCATAAACATTTATTAAATTAAGTTGTTCACCCAATAAGGTACCTTGTATTATTATATATCTACCCCCTATGTCCGCATTGATGTCCGTCACTTGAAAAGGGACCGATTTATGAATGAGTATTGCCACTCCCCTTGAGTGTGACGAAAATGACGCAGTTATGACATGTCCCTGCCATCGTCTTCTCAAACGCAAAATCTCAGTGGATGTTAGGTGGGTCTCTTGCAGGTATACTACCTTGGATTGCAAAATTGTAATTCTAGTCATTACTTGTTTTATTTTAGATAATCCCCCTAGCCCTCTAACATTCCATGATGATATTTTAAAAAGGTTATCAAGTGTCATCAACCCATCTCTCCAAAATGATCAAAAGGGACCTCATTGTAAATATTGAAACAGCAACTACTCGTCTACCAAACCACATTGTCACATCAAGGATCACATAAAAACAAACATAAAAATACAAAAACACACCATAAGAAAACATGAACCCTCCGTCTCCCCAAACGAGACGTGAAACGTACCTGTTAGATAAATGCACATTTTGTTCAGCCGGATAATATCCACATGTCTACCCTATTTTTTATAATTTTCTAATCATAAATCTATCGATTAGATTTATGATAGACATTTGAAACTACAAGAAGATAAGGAGGACTTTTACAAAAAAGTAATAGAGATTTTTGTCCAGAAGGATAGGCAAATGGACTTCATCTTCATGTCAAGGTAAGACCGCAATTTTATTGAAAATGGGATCTTACTAAGAGAGAACAATTCAATATTTAAATGATAAAATTAAAAAATGTGGGTATTCTTTTGTTGAACTGTCTGTTTAAAATTAATCGAAGCATCAGACAAAAAAAGCTTTTGAAAATAATATTAGATTTAGGTCAAAATATAATATTTGTAAACCTGAAGAGTCAGTGCCAGTGCCTCACCAGCCATGCACCTCACTGCAGAAGCTTATATATAGACATCTAAGTTTTTTGTGCCCCACCACTTTTTGTACATTTTGAAACGCCACTGCGAACACAGGAGGCTTGGCTGTCTACAAATAAAGACGGCTCATTTTAATTCTCCCCAAATATATTGAGGCTGAACCTGAACTTTGAATTCTCTGCTCCCATCATAATCTTGGCAATCTTGTTAAAATTGTGAATGCAGAATTAAAAATACTATGTAACTGGTTTGCAGTTAATAAATTATCCCTTAATGTGGCCAAAACAAATTACATTATTCAATACAAAGTCTGAGAGTAGAAATGACTGCATTATACGGATTTGCAATACAGAGATAGAAAAAGTTGGTGCATGTACATTTTTAGGACTGCTTGTTGACGAAAAACTCAATTGGAAGCACCATAATCAATTATGTACAGACTAAACTGTCAAAAACAATAGGTATTTTGTATCATACTAAGAACATTCTTGAAGAAAATATACTCTTTATAACAGTCTATTTATCCCTTACCTTTACTACTGCTCCGAAATATGGGGAAACACGTACTCAACAAATCTACAAAAAATAATAACATCCCAAAAAAAAGTATTACGAATAGCCTGTGGTGTTGGTAAATATGAACACACAACTCCCATATTTAAAAAAAACTCAATCGATTAAAATGTGTTGACATAATACAGCTTAAAACAGTACTGATTATGCACAACATTTTCCATAAGGAAATGCCTAATAACATTCAAAAGCAGTTCCAAACCACAGCGTGAACATATGAATGTAAAAAAAGTCACTTGAAAATAAGTGTTCACAATGTTTATATGCAATTATGCATATATTATTATTATTATTATTATTCATTTGCCAAGTACCTATGTATATATTTATATATAGTATTTTAATTTCCAAAAAAATATAGTTGAAACTGCTATTGACATGTGCAGAAAATGACCCTATATCTAGTTTTCGTATACATATATATAAATATATATGCATTTATTGTTTTCCTGCCCTAACTTTTATTACATTTTTTCTCCTGTTTTCTTTATTTCTTTGTACTCCTTCATTTCTATACGTTTTTGACGCAATAATGCCGCTGTATTAGGATGATACACGGGAGGGCTACTTTCCACAAGCTATGCTTCAGCTCTCCCGCTTCTACTAATTCTGTTCATCTTTGTTTGTATGAATTAAACTTTTTTTGTTTTTTGGATGAATAAAAAAAAAAAAACTTTCAGCTTGGGGGCCCCCTAGTAGCCGCGGGGGCCCTATGCCCCCGCATAGTCCGCATATAGGAAGAAACGGCCCTGGGAATGAGTGTGCGTTCTGTCATGACTCCAAAGCATTGTTGTGGGACTGCCTGAGGGCAGAGGGACATAGAGACACACACACACTGTAAGGAGATGGAGAAACAGATGGAATCAACAACTGCTGACTCATTGCCTAGGGTTCGCCCAGAAGTGAAACTGGCCAATGGAGAACTGCCAACTCACTGGCTAGCTCGCCCAGAAGTGAAATCGCCAATAACAAATAGCTAGGGAGGAGCAACAAACACAACCCCTCCCCGCTTATGTGTATAAATACTGTAACATTCTTATGCTCAGCGCTCTTTTCCTGACTGGCTGCGTATATCACACGGTGGTAGGAATTGAGCCCGGAGGGCTCTGTATTGTACTATTGCAGAGTGCTCTGTATTGTATGTTGTTATTTTCTACCATTAAAACAGATTATTGTTTAACTTTTATCCTGGTGCTTTGAGTTCCTTCTTTTGTAAATTTGACTAGCTCATCAGTCATCAAGGGACGCGTGTGAACCTTCCACCACCGCCATTGGGTGGTGCTCCAACAATATGCATATTTTGTGATGTTTGTGACGTAATTAACTGTTGTATTATATATTTCTGCATCACAGCTAAGTGTCTAATTTCAATGTATATTGTATTTCTTTCAGTTTTACTCTGTTGACTTGTGGATGTAAACATCGTATTAAAGAAGATAAACGCTTGCCACTTGTTGAGGAGTTATCTGTCTGCATATCTGTACTCATAACGACAGTGAGGGCAGAATAGCTGATGTCAAACAAAAAGGTTCAATAAGCTGTAAAACTAAAAAGAATGTCTTGAAAATACTACATCATAAATAATAAGAAATTGTTTCAAGAGCGCATAGTCATTGAAATATATATACCAAAAGCTTCCGTTATTTATTTTGGTCTCACGGCTTTCATGTCTATTGGCTTCTTAAAAACAGCAGGGATCAGCTGTTGAACTGCTGTTGTCTTTTGCCGGGCTCCAGTGATTGGCAAATCTGGGTGATGCCTTCTGATATGATTTAGCATGTTAGGCGCGTGTTACTATTAGCATACCGCACTGCTGTCGAACAACGCCGACACACCGTCCTCGTCCGATCCACCATTCACATCGTTATTGTAGTCCACAGGGAACCCGAAATGTTCCCACACAGCTGATTTAAAAGAAACAGGTGGGTCTTCTAGCTCCTGTGTGTTATCTGAACTCGCCATACTAACTTTTCTTCTTCTTGTATTTTGTTCGTTTTGTTGTTGTGTTTCTTCTTGTTCTTCATTTGTTGTTTCAGGGCGGCTGGCAAACAGCTTTTAGGCGCAATACCGCCCCCTGGATTGTATATAGTGTAGTGGATACTACCCTGAATGACAGACTTTTTTCCCACTCGTAAAAAAAAGCCGTATTCGTCGTGAATGTACGAGAAGAATACGGATACCGTTACACCCCTAGTAAAAAAGTGAAATAGTGGAATAGTGCAATAAGAGTCTATATGCAAGTGATTGAATATGATATTAGAAAAATAATTTCTAAATTGCAGCCAGATTAATGTTGTGGATGTTGTTTCAACAGCTCAAGTGTTTAGCAGTCTTATTGCCTGTGGGATGAAACTGTCCTTGAGTCAGAGTCCTGCATCGGGTCGGGTACCCGACGGGTGACCCGCAAAAAAGGTGATTCGCGGGTGGTATTTTTTCAAACGCTTTTCTCCGGGTTCGGTTCTGGGTAAACAAAGATGATGCGGGTCGGGTCGCGGGTATTGCATAATAAATATATTTAAATAATAATAAATTAGTTTAATGTTTAAAATCCTCAGACCTCTCCCCCGCGGGACCGCGCATAATCATAACCTCTGCAGCGCATCAATCTGCTGCTGTGCGCGCCACATTCGAAATGGCTGAGGTGAAGCTCTCTAGCGGAGAATACAGCATTTTCAATAACACTTCCTCAAGAGCGAAATCCAACGTCTGGGAGGCTTTTGGTGTCATCCTAGATGGAGGAAATAACCAACATCCCACGCTTTTTGAGACAAATATGCAACTGCGTGTGTTAAATATTGCACGTTTTCAGTGCTCATATATATGCGGGTTCGGGTCGGGTTGCGGAACTAATTGGCAATATGTGCGGGCAGGGCCGCCTTAATGCACGGGCTGACCTGGGCTGAAGCCCAGGGGCCTACGGAGATCGGGGGCCTATCATGAGCCAAGAAAAAAAAAAGGAAAAAAAAACGTTTTTTATTTCAGATGTTTTTTAAAAATGTTTAAATAAACAAAGTCTTGGCTTTCAGAATATGAAACTTTTATTTCCAAAATCACACGATAAATACATTTTTGAAGCTTGTAAAGGGAAGAAGACAGCTCTCCCTCGCCACTCTGCTGTTCTGCTGTTCCCCTCCTTCCGCTGAAATTATGAATGTAAGGCGTAATCATAGATAACACTACAGTTTGTTTTCATCTGGTTTCAAATAAACAAAGTCTTGGCTTTCAGAATATTAAACTTGTTTCTGCAAATTCAGATGATAAATACAACTTTGAAGCTTGTAACGGCATAATTACAAGCGGAGAACGGAGTAACTTGACGTCACAGCAGGCATAACAACAGCCGGTGTTTCTCCTGAGTGTTTTCCCCGGGAAACAAACGCAATACACACAAATGCAAAAATACACACACACACACACACACACTCGTGAGCTTTCCCCAGACCAGTAATCCAAACGAAAATATCTTACCTCCGTAGTATTTTGATCATTTGCTCCGCTAATAATCAGATCGATGGATTCCAGAGATTTTTCTCAAAAATGATGACTCCGAAACAGTCAGTGGGCACCACTTAACAGCCAATCAGAATGAGAATATGTTTCACATGTGACCACATATATATAGTCTATGCATGTGACATATTCAAATTGCGAGTGATTGAGTGACAGATGAAGGTTGTTTAGGAGAAAAAGTTTGAAAAGAAAAAGTTTGAGAGTGGCGCTCGGAAAAGGAAATTGTTGAGGGAAAAGTAGTTTTGAGATAAGCAGCTATTACAAAAAATGCCGAAGCTTACAGTTTATTTTTAGCCTGTAGGCCAGGATGAGGAGGAAGGACAGATGAGTTCTCGAGCGGTAGCGGTGCCGGCCGCGGGGCCTCGGAGCCAAGTAAGCCGTCTGGTTCTGATAGCGATGGAGTAGGCGGGAGAGGAAAAAACAGACAGGAGGGATGTTGGAGGAGATGGAGAAGACGACGAGGACTTTCTACGTGGAGGGGAGCCAACGGCAACCGGACAAATACATGAGGGAGGCCCGATACGTCACTCATCTGGAGGAGAGGACCAGGCGTGCGTAGAGCAGAGTGGAGAAGTGCGATCACAGAGCCTGCCGAGGCTATAAATGACTTTGATTTGTTGTTTAAATAGGGGGCCTACAAAACCAAAATCAGCCCCAGGGCCTGATGGCAGGTTATGGCGGGCTTGTGTGCGGGTAGCGGGGCGGGTTCGGTATTGCACGTCGCGGGTGCGGGGCGGGAGCGGGTCTTGAAAATCAGACCCGTGCAGGACTCTGCCTTGAGTCTGGTGGTTTTAGTCCGGATGCTGCGGTAGAGCCTGCCAGACGGCAGCAGACTGCAGTTTGTGGCTGGGGTGATGGGGGTCTTTTATAATCATGAGGGCTTTCTTCCTGAGCCGCTGGGAGAAAAGGTCCTCCATGGATGGCAGCTTCATCACCCTCTGTAAAGCCTTACGATTGAGGGCGGTGCAGCCAGTCAGGATACTCTAGAGTCTATATGGTGCACCTCAGGACATGCAAATATGTTTGTTGTCTACTACAAAGACAACCAGTTATCTTAAAACTAAATATATATATTTAGTTTTACATTGTGATGCAAAACAGCCTGTTTGTGTATTAATTCATTGCTTTAAAAAAATTGTTTTGTTTCCTTTCATTTAAAATCGGCAACCGATTCAGAGAATCATCCAGCTAATGTTTGCTAGCTAACTAGCTAACTAAACAGCACACTGACAGGGTAATCATAAAACGGCCTCTAGGTTAACTTATTTTCTACATGTTAACACTGTGGACATTCATTTTCTTCAGCAGACAGTAGCTAGCTGTTTGACAGATACAGCCCACTCATATATTGTTTTATATCAAATTAATTGATATTAGCTGTACACTTAACGAATATAATAGTTTTTTATGGACAACTTCACCAATAAATCTCGTCCAACCTTGCTGCTGTCACTCCTCGGCTCTTGGTAGTTCAGGCAATGATCAAACCTGGCAACTCGGAGCTTCCTGGCAGCTGTCAATCAAAGTCCAGTGGCTCCGCCCCTAAGTGTCAGAAACTTTTCGCGCGCGCAGACAGACTCCGCGAGTGAGTGAGGCTGAAACTCCCGCGAGCGAGCAGGAGGGCTGTCTCGCTCGCGGGGGTTTAATCTGCGCGCGAGGGTCATTTTATGCGCGTGTAAAAGCATATTTTTCGCTCGTGAGTACCTTGTTTTGCGAGCTAGAATATTGACCCAATTCTGGCTCCATACCCCAGGTCCTTTCATCAGACGGGCAGCGAAAGAACGAGCAAGACCCATTGCTGGTATGATTACAACCTGGTACAAAGCACATAGGCATCTTGTTAAAGTTATCTTAACTTAGCTATCTCTTATATTTAGTGGAGGAAAACAATTAGGACATCATGGGATTTGTAATCTTTCTAGTTGCGTATTCTTCAGTCTTATATTTCAACAGTTTTACGACAAACTGACTTTTTTTACATGGAAATTTAAGATTGACAAAGATATGTGTAATTAGTGGCACAATTCATCCAAGGGAGGGACTTCGCCTCTAGGACAAGCTATGTCAAAATGATGTGAATCACAGGCAACCATAGGGTGTAAAGAATGAGTTATTTTTCTTATTTATCCATTTTCATCATAACATGTCATCCTATCATCTCTATGGTTCTATGGTATGGTATCCTGGTTAAAGCATGATCACTTTGTTGACTAGATCTATGTGCATTAAAGTCCACATACCTGTATTGTACACTAGATGGTGGCATCAACCTTCCTTCATTACTCTGTGCTCCACTTAACAAAGTGGTAAACTCATAGGTTGCAAAAACACGTCGAAGTTAAACTGACTAACAACCAAGGTTAAGGCTGTGTTCAGATCTAAAATGTTAAGTAGCAATATTAAGTTGAAATCAGCAGGAAGTCCTAAATGTAGGGGGGGGGCGGCAGCCTGCCCGTTCCTGTTGTTGCGGGGTGGGAGTTTCCAACTATACAGCTGAAGGGAAGCACCACAGGATGTCCTTATCCTCATTCCTCAATGATAGAGTTACTCTGGGTTTGTGTGTGTTGCTTTGTTTCTCATGTGTAGGTTTGTAATAAATAACAATGTGTCAAATATTCTGTGATTTCCTTCACTTTAATATAGTTACTGTTCAATTTATTAATATTGCACTAGTTGTCAAAAGGACACCCTTAAACTGATTCTTGTAATACAACTTTTTGATGATATTTCATACAAAGGGGCATGATTCATGACTATGACTGTCTTGTAGTAGACGACATAATATTATTAGTTTATTCTTTATTTTATTATATGGCAATTGTTCCATGGTTTAAATGATGTCTGGAAATATGTCAGGGGAAATATCCGTTGAATATTATTGTGCAGAATAATTACATATTTATTTGGGCTAAAAAAACGAAACAATATTTTAAAGTTTATTTCCAGATTTGTCATAAATTCCTTGCAAATCTGCACACATTTGCAGATACAAATGGTATAATTATTTGTCTACAGCAATGATTGAACAGTAATGTTTTTCATTCAATAATGTTTGAACATTTTATGCGTTTCATTGTGTGGAAGAAGTCTCTTTCCTGTTCTTGTCATTCAATTATTTGTGACAATGTTACCTCATCTTGTAAGTGATAACATATAAGTCATCTCTCAACAATTTGAAAAAAACCCACATTTGAGTAGGTCATAGGAACTCAAGGACTTAACTACAGGCTGTTTTGTGTAATTATCCGACAGAAAAATGTAGAAGTTGGAAAATACTTATTTCTGTAATGTTTGACATTATTATTTTTGTTAATAATTCCAAATAAATAGTTGAATTGGAAAATACCCCAACGTTAGGAGACTTTACTCAGCATAGAAAACAAACAGCAGTAAATAAACCCAGATTAGACAGATTTATTTGTTAGAGCAAAGTAATCTGAATTGAAAAGTTATAGCAGTTCAATAGAAACATACAGTTCCCCCCCTTAAGTAATCATTACATTTATTTTAAATATAAAGTGGTTTGGATAATCTGGATAAACTATGGTTTTGTTTCTAGCCTTTGTGATGGTCTAATTATTGTTGTAGTGATGTTGCCATGTTTCCAAATCATTTGTTGGGTACACTGATAAAACATGTAGAGATGGCATTAAAAAACTGCAAAACAAGACTTAATTTGCAACGTGTCATTGTGGGTTCTTACCCTGTAAACCAGGTTGATGTCAGCAGTAACAGTAAACCAAAACAAAGCAGAGGCTAAAAACCAAAACACTGAGCTGAAACTCACTGAAGCTGAGATTATATATTCTGCATCTGTAGATTTTTGAGTCCATGGTATATGTGACATTAATTAAAGGGATATATTCACACGTTTTTTTAAATACATTTACAAATACAATCATGACACATAATGGAGACATGTGAAATGGGACACCCAAATAAGCTATAGGAAGTTTGAGAATAGGCGCCCAGACAATAAAACATAACATATTTACATATATCATTAATAAATATAGAATTGAGAGAGTTCATGTATTGTTCCATTAAAACCCCCAAAATACCCCACACTGCATTTCAGAGGAAAGTCAACTTGTGTCCATGCGAACATCTAAGTAAGATCGGGAGTTTAACCAAGACTTCTGCACAGCTGATGAAAACAGAATTAGGGGATCATTCTTTGTGGTTTTGTCACTATGAGCATTTGATCCGAAAATGGATTAGTGCAGCTTAAGATCTGGGTCTGTTGTTGTCCATATATTCTTTGGACAACAAAGTATTTCCTCAAATGTACTTCATCATGGTGGGTAAATGTGAACAGCCTTCAGAGCGTCTTACTGTTAAACCTTCAGAGGATCCTGATCCACTGACACTTCTCCAGCACGGGTCATCAGAGGAGGTGCATGCAGCTCTAAGTGCAGCTCTATGAAGGAATGAGTGTGACAGCTGCTGGGGGAATCCTACTACACTATCAGGTCACATGGTACACACAGACACACACACACACACACACACACACACACACACACACACACACACACACACACACACACACACACACACACACACACACACACACACACACACACACACACTCTATCCCTCTGATCCCTCCACCCCTCCCCTCTGTCTCTCACTAATGCTGTGTACAGTGAGGGAGGGGAAAAGCAGGAAGGAGGAGGAGGGGGGGCAGCTGAGAGAGCCAGAGGAGGGAGGAAAAGGAGAGGCAGTGTGTGAGCCCAGATTACAACCCAACACATACTGGAACAGGGAGGACCGGAGCGTGAAGGACATAAATAAAAGGATGTAACCTGCCCTGACTCTGTGTCAGGAGGAAAAGAAGGGAGTGCATCCAGGTTGGCAGAGGGCGGAAGAGTGAGAGGAAGGGGGAGAAAAAGAAAGAGGAGTATTTCCAAGAGCGCTTCAGTGGACTGTCAGTGCTGTCACAGGAGAGGAGGAAGAGGAGGAGGAGGTGATGTGAGCGATCGTGGGGGTTTGCAACGCACCAGAGACACGAGTGGTTTAATCCTAAAGTGTGTGTGTAAAGGGAACTCCCCCCACACCCCCCTCATCATCAAACAGCATCCACCCACAACCAACCTGAGGTTTCACAAGCCATGCTGAGGACCAGGAGCAAGTCCTGCTGAACACCATGGCCCAGGTGAGGGGACTCACACACACACACACACACACACACACACACACACACACACACACACACACACACACACACACACACACACACACACACACACACACACACACACACACACACACACACACACACACACACACACACACACACACACACACACACACACACACTCTAATTATCAGGAGAAGCCTTCTGAGATACTTCACTTTGACATTTTAGGCATGTCTGCAGGTCTTAAGAGGAACTACTGAATGTGAATTGTTATTGTTGTGTCAAAACATTAAAATGTGAGTTCTGTTTTGTGTTTTGGCTTAACGTCTGTGAAACCATGCCTCAATCATGAAACAATTAATCATGTTTCCATGCTAGATTATTACGATTAAGCACTCTTTCAATCCATGATGAGAGAGCCCTAAAGTTGTTCTGAAATTTGAATTCTCCAACCTTTTCCGTTGTCTAAAGGAATATTACATTTTTTGAACATTTTATAACGTCAGCTAAGAGCCGAAGTTGCTGTCAACTTCTGTGGTACGGAGAAAGTCAAACTGTACAGACAACATTGATATATACGTGCCATTTTCTATTTAGCATTAATTATGAACCATTAGCTCCTCTACACCATTCATCATACAGGAGATTCAGATTGTGTTCCACCTGAAACACCTTCAGTTCCCTCAGATGAATTCCTGGCTGTAGCAACTTGAATTCAGCCAGCACTAACTCCAGCACCAGGATTCTGAACGTCATACAGGTCAGAACCATCAGCCTGCCCTGCAGTGATGAGTGACTGACAGGTGCTCTGAGGTCACTTCCTCCTTTTCCATTTTCTGCAGGTGGCAGCCAGCGTTAAAGTGCATCGTCAATAAACTGAGATCTCTGATCTGCTAGGGAGCTTTGAAGGAAACCCACTGACAGAGAAGAAGGAATTTCGTTAAAAAAAGTTGATGGTATACACAGGCTGTCCATACGGAATGAATTTGAAATCAAGGCCTGTCTTTAATATATACCTGCTTAAACAAAGGCCTGTAACCCTTTTGCAGTTGAGGTCATTTGTGAATTTAAAATAGTCCGATTTGGGATGTGAAAGTGAGTCTTAGCATGCGAAGATGTTAGCAACGCTAGAGTCTACACATCATAAGTTCAAACACTGCCATGGAAATGTTACAACCTCAATAAAGTCAAATCCACATATTTAGTGCCTTACATTACATGTCATTTTGTTAAAGGCTTTTATCCAAAGCGACTTACATACATTCAGTATTGTGGTCAATCCCCACAGGAGCAATTTGGGGTGAAGTGTCTTACCAGTGATGCAAACACAGGTATGGTGAAAAAAGAGAAAACTATTCGAAGCAGAAAAAAAACAGCGTAATATACCATCTGACAATAATGCTTCAATGGCTGTTCTTTATAATATACTCAGATCAATAGGAGACAGAGATGTTAAGTTATAAATCATGGGTTTTTATTGTTATTTACAGCAGGGGTGGGGAACCTTTTTCCTTTCAATTTTTACAACATCCTGCGAGGGCCGTACAAATTATTGAACT
This sequence comes from Gymnodraco acuticeps, assembly GCF_902827175.1. Classification (NCBI taxonomy): domain Eukaryota; kingdom Metazoa; phylum Chordata; class Actinopteri; order Perciformes; family Bathydraconidae; genus Gymnodraco; species Gymnodraco acuticeps. Next base: position 373,435 of record NW_022990025.1, on the reverse strand, counting down.
CAACCTCTGCTTAAAAGCTAGCTAACCAGATGCTAATAACAACACGATTTTGTCCCTTCAAACGTGACAGTTACACGGTATTGTTAACCTATGTTAACCAGTGGAGAAAATGCCAAGAAAATGCTACCCCGACGGTCGGTTGTTATTGTCAATATTAATATAATAATGATTTTTTTTTTAATGGTCACACTCGATTACACCGATTTTCTTGTTGCCCCAGCTGGTCGACACCTCTTTTAGCAGAAACAAAGGCTACATTAATGTATTAAATCAATGGTAATCCATGCGTGTGGATGTGGAATTAACCGACGTGACGTTGTGCGATTGCGTTGCCAGGCAACAGCTTTGGTTCATGTTAATTTACAAACTCTTCAACTACAACCGTAGTTATATTTAAAAAAATGTTAGAAGGCCTCATGAAATACTTTGATGTAAATTAAAATGTAAATGTGAAGGAATGTGTGTATAACAAAATACATCTGTCATAAACGAAACCGGAAACAGACGAAGGCAAAATCCTCAGCTCGATGATTGGATGGTTTAGCCGCAATGCACGCTGGGATTTGGTGTTTATGCGATGTGAAATCCGAAAACATTTAAAAAAAATAAAATAATACTTTATTCCGAGTGTGCTTGCTTTTCTCTTTGAAAGTCATCACATAACGGCATTGTAATACACGGTTCGGCTGCATGAAATATTACATATCTGCTGTAGTTCTCTATTTATAGAGCCCTGATGAGAAGACTTCTAGACAAGCAGGAAAAACTGCGGCCAAAACTGAAAACGTGAGGTGGATCATAAATATATCAGTAGTTAAACAACATCTTACATTTCTTTTCACACAATACGTCTCCTTGCAGTATCAACACTAATTCGGCTGACTTTTATATTTGATCCAATTGGTAGATAGGCTGTATTTACACCATAACCGTGCACAGCTGATATAAAGGGACACCTGGTGATTAAAGCACGTTATTGAATTTTATTATTTTATTATTAGATATTAATAGGATCCCTATAAAGTATATTCATTACACGTTATTCTCTACTAATAGTTAATTAAAGACTGTATATAATGACTATTTTGCACATCCCTTTCAAGATTTCAAGATTTTCTAAGGTTTATTGACATATCATATAGGCCTACGGTGTAGTTATGCAAAGAATGAAAAACTTGGGTCGCAGGTTCCTCAACAATGCATTACAAGACATCTATCAATATGTGTGTATACCTCCACCATTAAACTGTCATATTCTGAACATTTCTTATACTATCTACATACATCTTATAAGAGTATAATACATATGTATAATATCAGTTAGAATAAGTGCTTAAACATAGTTAACATTGCAGGAAAGCAATATATTAGACGTTAAGTACTTTGTCAGGCTTAATATTTACCTGTAGATACAAATGTCACTGTGTGTGCTGTGTGCTCTGCATGTGTGACCATTAAAGAGGGTTTCATCCCTCCATATTCTTCTTCTATATCCCCAAAGCTTTTTTCTTATTCAAAAGAAGACCTTAACCTAAAGTATTCTTTAATGTTTAAATTAAGCCTTATTAGTTTGTCTGTTTTGCACATCCTCCTATTAATATCTAATAATACAAATAATAAAATGCAATAACGTGCTTTAACCACTAGGTGTCCCTTTATATCAGCTGTGCACCGTTATGGTGTAAATCATGGATGTATAATAAGAACTGGATACAGCGTGGGAGGCGGGGCCTCATTCATTCCTATGAGAGTTGCTCAATGGCGCATGATGACAAAAAGGCCCAACTTTTGAGAGAGCGAAACGTCACAGATTACCCGGCATGCCTGAGAAGTACCCGTATGTGCGCTCATAGAGCATGCGCAACTTTAACCACGCCGCCCAAAAGGCTCGTTCACATTAAGCACGGAATTTGCATACACGTAACAGCACCGCGCGTTCATGACAGCATGGTACTGGATTTATGTTAACGAGGCGGCAGTTAGCAGCTAGCGGCTAGCTAGTAAATTATGCTAAGTTACACATCAATCGTTATGTACTTTTATATTACGCTGACATCAGGATCTAGTGATATCCAAGCAACAGAGCTTAATTTAGTATGATACTTGTGTGGGTTGTACATGAAACCACTTGGTAATATATAAAAATGTATATGTTGAAGCCTGTTATGATCAATTGTGAGTTAAAACTTTATCTAAAAAGTAAAGCTGGTGATGGATTACTGTGGTGGAGTTAAAATAACAATAGCCTATTTCTTTTTGAAATGTGATGGAGTAAAAGGATAGTAACTGTGATTATTCATGTTAAGTAGCTCACAAGTAACTAAAACAATTGCAATAAGAAGCTACAGGAACGTTAATCTACATCGGTAATATTAACTTTATTTAATACAACATTTACGGTACAAGATTTACATCATACAGCCCATGTAGTATAATATTTTACAAAGGATGAATTACAGCAAACATGTGCAATATATCCATTATTACAGCTCCGTGGGCTGGCAGTAAGGCGATATGGTCCGTTGTTATTGTGCATCCATGGGTAAAGAGAAACTCATGTAGTACTGAACACGTAACTTGAACGTGCCGGGCGGCGCGGTCCCGTGGGTTAGATGCGCGTTCATAATGCCGAGGGAAATAACTCTCAGAATAACGTTATTAGCACATTTTGACAACTTGAGGAACGAATGTTTTTAATAAGGGCTATACAAACGTTCATACTGGGTAGTTTATTTAGTTTAAAAAAAATTATCCAACGAATTACAGACCACTCTTTCCCCATGTAATACAATGGGAAAAAGTGTTTCCGGGCCCAGCTACCTAAAGGAAGTGTAGTACCGCCGTTTGACCAGCACGAATATTCTCATCAGAGTCCGGCGCATTTCCTGGGGGCTTGGTGTAAATACAGCCTATCTACCAATTGGATCAAATATAAAAGTCAGCCGAATTAATGTTGATACTGCAAGGAGACGTATTGTGTGAAAAGAAATGTAAGATGTTGTTTGATTGCTTATATATTTATGATCCACGTCACGTTTTCAGTTTTGGCCGCAGTTCCTCCTGCAGTCGAACCGTGTATTACAATGCCGTTATCTTCACGTCTCCCAGCATGGTAAATCGTCACATGTTCACGTCTTGCCGTGATACCGGGTTGCCTTACTGCCTCCTATTGGACTGTAGTGTGGAACTTTTGCTGAAAATATAAAAAGTTCAAGTTAATAATAATAAATAAATACAATTTAAAAAGATAGGCCAAAAATACACAAGCTATTTGCTCAATTATTCAGGTCTCTGTGAAGAAATTGATTAAAATATTTTGTATCTGCCTTTCCTAGAAAATTCCTTCATGTATCATTGCGTTCTTCATCACTTACTCTGACAGTACTGTCCTTCTTTCTTCATTATACCTCCTACAGTCTGTTGTGTTTGACAGTTTCTGATTTGTGCATAATCCAGTTCGGTACTTGTCTGTTTTATGGAGTGCTTTTTTCCTGCACCTAGTTTATGCCCCCGGGCCCCCTGCTGTGACCTAAAGTCTGTCTTCAGAAACTGAAAGATGTTACTCATTGCATTTTCAAAATGTGTTGTTGAGTCCAGCTTTGTTTGGGTTTGTTATATCTATTATTGAGAGGATCTCTGTTCAGCGACGGTACGGTCACGTCACTCTATGGTGTCTCAGTTGCTGAGGACAAAAACACTTTTACTCTTTGTGTATCCTTTTTTTGTGTAATTTTGGGGCTTTCAGTGGACGACTGCTGTGAACAATACTCTGCAGTGAGATGAAGAGGGGAGTATTTCGGGCTTGTCTCCATGAGGGAGAAGGCATCACTGAGAGAAAGGAAGGTTGTGTATTTTTAGCCGATCGGCTCAAGTGATGAAGTTTAATCTGTGTGTGTTATGCATGTGTATACTGTGAGACTGTGTGTGGTCTTTTCATAGCTGCTGACAGAGACGGACGGTAAGGGAAATAAAGCAGTGAGGTCTTTATGGAGAGTGGATATAGAGGATAGTGTATCCTCTCAGATTGAGCAGGCATTGAGTGTGAGGGTGGAACATGTCATTCTGCCCCGCAGGATAATGGAGAAACTATGTGGTGTGAAATGTGCATTGTGTTTTGGAGGTTGTGTATTTGTGTGTGGAAAGGTCAGGATATCCTGCTCTTGCTCGTGTGGACGAAAAACACATTTACTGGAACACATAAGGGTTCAAACTGAGGAACTTTCCAACAATATGTCAACCCTAAACTGATCATCAGACTATATCAAATATACTGTAGCACCATGATATTATACTTTTATATAAGTTAGCTCATGTAATGCACATTAAATATGTATTGCTGGTTAACTATGAGGAGACTTTAGACCTCAACATAATGACATATCAATCTGATTCCATCTAAGACAAAAGTGATAGAAAAGTCATATATATATAGAATAAACATTTAGGAAGTGTCTTTTTTCATGTGAGAGGAAAAAATATAATTTCTGTATCTTAAAGGGGTGCTCCACATTTAAAGATGTATAGGGTTTGTGAAACACTGCTATATTTCAATCATGACACACAAGAAAACAACAATTTAAGGCTGTTCTCGTAAATAAGATACATTTAAACTTTAAGGTTTGGAGCCCTGTCTATCTGTCTGCTGAACGGAGATCCACTTGGTGGCTGTAGATGGGGCCTTGACACTGGAGGGGGGGTAGAGAGGCGGAGCGACATAGACTGTATTATCAGCTGAAGACACAAATAGTTAAGGAGACATATAGTATACAGATGTAGCACCTCATTTCAGACTCCAGCTTACAGCTTCCTGCCTACGACCTGCCTAAGACCAGTATCGAGGAATGTTAAGCCCTCCCACTATTTTCCAAGAGGGTGTTGCCAGATTTTCAATTTCAGGTTTTAACCAGGAGATGGGGCTTCATTCACAAATACAGAAAGACAAGTTTCATGGACTTGCAGTTGTGTTTTGAAGAACATTTGAACACATCAATATTTTAGATCAACTAAAGTATATCTAATCTTGTAATTCAATAATATATAGTATTTATATATTAAATAATCATAATAATAATGTAAATGTTTACATTACACTTCTTTACTTGTTATGCTCATACGTTTACCTTTACAATCGTTTGCTTTAATATGCAGTATATTTTTTGTATATCTTTGTGTTTGCTTCCTCCTGCTCCCTTTCGGACACATACTGTATGATTTATTATTATTATAAATATGAAGATATTATTAAGATAAGATAAGATGTTACTTTATTGATTGAACATTTTAGTTTAGAATGTGCTGTCCCACGGTAATTCAGAAGGCTCACAGGTCACATTCCGACCATTATTTAAAACAATACTGTAGGTGCTTTCCCACCGTCTACAGTTTGATTTGTATAGAGGGAGCTCTGTGGCTGAATGGCCAGCGATTAGGTGTGGCGCATTTATCATTAGGTGATCAGAGGTAACTGCCTGCCGTCAGATTTCATTTGAAAAACAGGTCTGATTTTAAGCTTTTATCTTCAGTAGACTGGACTGGTGTCTTCACAGGTCTCACTAAAAAATCTATTAGAAAGCTGCAGCTGATTCAGAACGCTGCTGCTCGAGTCCTCACTAACACTAAGAAAGTGGATCACATGACTCCTGTTCTGAAGTCTTTACACTGGCTTCCTGTGTGTCAAAGAATAGATTTCAAAATACTGCTGCTGGTTTATAAAGCACTGAATGGTTTAGGCCCAAAATACATTTCTGACCTCCTGCTAAATGATGAACCATCCAGATCTCTCAGGTCTTCAGGGACTGGTCAGCTTTCTGTCCCCAGTCAGAACTAAACATGGAGAAGCAGCGTTCAGTTATTATGCTCCAAATATCTGGAACCAACTCCCAGAAACCTGCAGGCCCGCTGCAACTCTTACTACTTTTAAATCCAGACTGAAGACTTTTCTTTTTGTCGCTGCTTTTAATTGAACTATTCATATATTAGACTGCACTGTAACTTTTATCCATGTACTTTTTCTTTTAATGTTTATTTTATTAGCTTTTATTTTTAATGACTGATTTTAAATGCCATTTTCTTAATGTCTTTCATTTTTTGTAAAGCACTTTGAATTGCCGTGTGTTGATTTCGTCTTTATTATTATTATTATTAATATGAAGATATTATTAAGATAAGATAAGATGTTGATTGATTGAACATTTTAGTTTAGAATGTGCTGTCCCACGGTAATTCAGAAGGCTCACAGGTCACATTCCGACCATTATTTAAAACAATAGTTGCTTTCACACCGTCCACAGTTTGATTTGTATAGAGGGAGCTCTGTGGCTGAATGGCCAGCGAATAGGTGTGGCGCATTTATCATAGGTGATCAGAGCTAACTGCCTGCCGTCAGATTTCATTTAAAAAACAGGTCTGATTTTAAGACTATTTCTGCGCTCATAAAGAATGATAAGAATAATGCGTATTGAACTGGTTTAATTAATTAGTGAGTTTATTTAACACTAGAACCGCCAATCGGGTCAATTTGTGTGATGTGTGTTGTGTGTGTGCAATGTAACTTTTTTTCAATACAATATTAAAGTCTCAGTTACTTTCGTAAACCTGAAGTGAATACATTTTGGATTACTTATTGGAATTATTGGTGGAAAGATTTCCTCACAACATTTAATATTCATTAGCCTACTAAAGGAACAGCCGAATCATCACAGCGCACAAAACCTATTACCACCGCAGATGGACCAAAAAAGGGAGCGTTTGAAAAAAAATCGCGGGTCCGCCCAGTGAAACAATAACAACGAAACATGGAGGAACAAAAGTCTGTGTGTAAACCATAGACTGTAGCCTATATATAAATGGACGTAGTGTCCGTGACGTCACCCATAGGATTCTGCAGAGTTGCCGTGAAGCCCTTAGTAGGCGGAGTTGGCCACTAACGGCTTGACAGCAACATCAGAGTCTAATCCCGCCTGCTCCAAATAAGGGCAAAGAGGCGGAGCCGAGGCGGGACCTGCTGCCTCCGAACTGGAAGTAAACAGAGCCGCCCGACGCCCCCTCGCCATGGTCGGCACCTGGCTGATACCTGTCGCTGACCCGACTCAAGAGCTCCATGTCCTGCGCCCCCAGTGGTCTCGCCTCCCCCCCACCTTTGTAATGGCGTTTGTGTCGTGAGGGAAATCCTTGTCTGTCGGGGTCCTCGGATACTGCGCATGAAATGCGACCCCTATATCGCTATAGTTACACTTGCAGGACTCCCAGTCAACATTCTCCTGTACTTTGGTCGTTTTGCAGTCTAGTGTGACCCTTAGCAGAAGTTCTACCTCCTCGTCAGTCCACACAAATGCCTCCCTTCTTGCATGAATATCCGCCATCTTCTACCTACATGTCTTATTCGCTGCTTTTGGTGTATTTTGTGGCGGAAGTACAGCGCCACAGGCCCGGCATATGTACTACTACAGCGTCTCCAGCTGTTGCGAGCGGTTTCCTTTGGACGGACACATTTCATGTATTTTAACTGTAACATGCCCAAGTGTGGACAAGATTCAGTTAATTATTTCATGAGTACAATTTAGAGGATTGTTCTAAAAGTATTTTTGTTTTGTTTTTATGTTTAGCATAAAATGAATTGATAAAAATCAGATTACATTTTTAATTTAAGCGAGATAGCACATTTGAATTGAAATCCACTCTCAGTAAAGAAGGCAGTGCAGCTTGGAAATGTAGTACTAATTATTGTTTAAAAGGGCACCATAAATACAAAGCATCAGTATTAGTCTTCCTTACAGAGTGTACTGTAACTCAGTTGAAATGCAGCATTCATGCTTTAAAACGTTCTGTAGATAAAGGTTTAAAAATACACATCCTGTATTGTGGGTGAAGCAGAGGAAGGCTTTGTGAGGAGGGTCTGTATGATGAGCCTCAGAGTAACTCAGTAAAGTGATTCACACTGACATGTCCTCAGTCTGAAGCCTGCAGGCTCTGCTGGGACTTCTCCTTTATTTCTCCTCTCATTTACCCTGCGCGCTGCCACGTGTGTGTCCTCACATGTGGACCTCACTGCGAACATTCAGAGTCAGCCGAAGGATGAAGATCAGAGGAAACTAAAGCTGTGAGAGGGAAGACGCAGGGGAGTCTAGTGAGCCCAGAAACTGTTCTGATTGGTTATCTTTTACAGATAGTATATGCTGTAAATTGGAATTTGTATTCCAAAAAGCGTATATTACAGCACAATTTTTTGTTTAATAGATTTGAGTGGTTCAAAATGTCGGGTCGTGATTTATTGACAAAGGAAAAAGTGGGTCCCGAGGCCTGACCAGTTGAGAACCACTGCTTTACAGGATGCAGGAGTAGTTTAACTGAGGAACTTCCCCTAAGGCAAGTTGGTAAAAGTGGGTTTTTAAAAAAATACATTCAGGCGTTTCTTGAATACAACAAAAACAAATACTACAAAATAGCATTTTCTGGAGGAAGATAAGAGAAGATGATGTTTGCATAGACAATAACGTTTTAAGTCAAACCTATTTTCTTTGGATGACGTCTGTTCTTGTCATATTACAAATACATTACTAATCAGAGTCCGCAGAAGTCTGTGTATGGTGGTTAGGGTGGACGGAACATAACCAAGAAGTTTTGTTTTAATATTCCGTGAGAAATTGAGTCTCCCTTGAAATGTTTTTGAGAATGCAGTTTAGCTTTATGGGGCATGACTCAGAGTTCAATATACAGAATTACGATTACAAAACGGGAGGAAAATAGAGCCACAAGACATAGAAGAGGCGTCTGTTGTGAAATGTGAGTATAATGAAGCCTATGTAGATATATTGATTGTAATAACATTGCCTTTGCAAAGTGTTAGATACTTCATATATTTAATACAGCCAAACAAGCATTGTCTCAGTTTTGAGTAGGAGTTTAATTATCTATGTGTTTCCAGTCAGGCCTGCACTGCTCAATAAATTGGTCATGGTTATTATGTTGAGTAAAGTAAATCATTTAAAGATATTCACATATTTCAGACCACACATGTGTGATTTATTGATACTCAACACACTTCTAAAATATAATTCAATCAGGAGAGACTTCATTTTGTTTAAAGAACATTTATTGACACATGCCATATGATAAATGTTAAGTCTTTGGCGATTAGACTCCGATCCTGAAATCATATATCTAAAGGGGGAAATGCAGCCGTGAGCATATAGGGAACCCCCCTGGGGTCTAGACACTGGTGATGATGCTGAAGATCTGGATTTGATGAGGAGATGGGATGAAGAGGGGATGTGATGAGGACTTTGGATTAGCTCTCTTGGCAATGGATATGATGAAAGGAGGTGGATGGGGAGAGACTTCATTTTGTTTAAAGAACATTTATTGACACGTGATAAATGTTAAGTCTTTGGCGATTAGAGCCCGATCCTGAAATCGTATATCTAAAGCCCTGAGTATATAGGGAACCCCCAAAAAGGAGGAAAGTGGATGAACATTAAGATCGGACCACTTGATGAAGGATTTACCTTACCGGGTGGCATGGATTCTGCTGAGACATGATTGAGAATTAGACATGGAATTAGAGACTATGAGAACGGGCGAATAATACATGCCTCAGGGTGAGGCCGAGAAAGTAGTCGTATTGAGCCCGATGCGGAGAAGCTAAGAGCTTGACCGGTGTCTGCCGGTGATTATTAGACGGTAAAGCTCCGGCCCACTGATCCTTCAGCTCTCTCCTCCGGATAATTACTATTCTTAATACTTTGCAATTAGACCCCATGTGATTCGATGAATTAAAAGAGGAGGGGATGGCTAGGAAAGGTGAACCCCCTCGGAATAGTAAATGTTGATAATAATGCGAGAAAATACATTAGTAGAGGTGAGGGAGTTGCTTACCGGGAGTGGAACAAGCCTTGTAAATGAACGTACAGTAGGACCTTACCTACGTGATGGCAAGGGAATCTGATAAAGGAATTAATCGAGAGTTAGACAGAGATTTGTGCAGTGAGGCAGAAATGTATATAAATGATATAGATAAGGAGCCTGACTGCGGCCGGGTATGAAGGTAGCTGCTGGACATTAGCTGAGGAAAAAGTTCCCTGATTTCTATTAGGCTATAATGATTCATGTTTTGCATTTTCACACCTCCCGCGGCCGATTCAACATGTTAAATCGGCCAAAGAAAGTCGGCCAAATAAATCACTCTGATTGGCTGTTGCCTCTTTTGAATGACGAATACACACTACCGCTGCCTACTGGTAAGGACAGTTATTGCCACTCGTCGACTGAAGTCTTTGCGGTGTGTTCGTAGGCAGGCGGCGTAGCCGAAGCAGGCGACGTAGTGCACGTAAAAGTCGGGACGCCTTCGGTAACGCGTTCTTGGTCTCAGGTTGGTGTGTAGCGGCCTTTAGTCGTTAGAGTGATAACATATTTGTTGCCGTGTGGACGAGGGGGCAATACGTTGGCGATAACCCCATCGTGCTGTGATGGATTTAGGGGGAGGAGAAGCCGACTAGGAAAAGAGAAACCCCCAACAACGAATGATGAATGATGCGATGCAATGAATCATTACGATAATATCCGTGAGTGATATGATAGTAGTGCTGCGCTGAATGTCGGCATGTACTTACCTTACATGATGCGACAAGTCTAAACTGGGAAACAAGAAAGGGTTAGACAGGAATGAGCAGGGAGAGAGAAGGAAAATAGGACAGGGTGAGCTGCCGCCCCCTGTGATACTGACTATTGCATGGAGCCCTCTTTTTTTTTCTTTTTTTCTCTCTTCTCTCTTCTTACTTCGCTCTTCTCTTCTCTCTTTCTTATCCTGACTATTGCATGGAGTAAGACTTCTGACAGCGCAGGCAGTCTGCGAGACTTCTGACAGCGCAGGCAGTCTGCTGGGGCTTATTATAGGGTCCCGGCTCCCTGTGATACTGACTATTGCATGGAGTAAGACTTCTGACAACGCAGGCAGTCTGCTGGGGCTTATTATAGGGTCTCGTTTCCCGGCCCCCTGTGATACTGACTATTGCATGGAGCAAGACTTCTGACAGCGCAGGCAGTCTGCAAGACTTCTGACAGTGCAGGCAGTCTGCGGGGCTTATTAAAGGGTCCCGGCTCCCTGTGATACTGACTACTATTGCATGGAGCAAGACTTCTGACAGCGCAGGCAGTCTGCTGGGGCTTATTATAGGCTCCCGGCTCCCTGTGATACTGTTAAGCTCCGTGATCGCTTTTCAGGACTGAACCCACAATACAAACACGGACAGAAAAACAGGAGTTAGCAGCAAAAGGTTTTAATTACAAATCATGACAGGGGATACTAACTGTTGTTAATATAGTCCAGGAAAGGGGATAAAAAAGCGAGGGAATGGGGATCCTCAGCCGAGGCTCCGGAGTGAGCTGGGGATTATCGCCAGGCAGATGAAAAGAGGGTTGAGCCTGTGTCTTTACACTCCCGAGAGCGAGTAGATTGGAGCAGGAGTTAGGGTTTGTCCTACCGGACAGGAGTGTGGCGAACAGGGGTTTCAGAGCTGAGGCGAGCGAGCAGGCTGGAGCTGGTTGCGTGGAGAGCGGATGAATCCGACGAGGAAGTGGCTGGACGTGGCTAGCGGAGGAGGTGATGATGGGTTCTGAATAGAGAGACAAACAGGTAAGACAAAAAACTGATTCCAGAGTTGTGTCAGGCTAGGCTAGAAAGCAATACGTTTACCAGTGTAATCTTGATGACGAACTTGTGAAGACTGGATGAGGAGACCGGGTTAATAAGCAGGTGTGGATGAGTAGATGATCAGGATGAATGAGAAGCAGCTGCGGAGATGAATTGGCGGGAACCAGAAGTAGGTCAGCCACTCCCAGCCCGGGAGACAAACACAGACAGACAGACAACAAACAAAAAGGGAAGCAGAAGGAGGGAGTACTGCAAATCCTTACAGTACCCCCCCCCCCCCCCCCCCTCAACGGGAGCCTCCTGGCGACCACCAGGCCTGTCAGGATGGGCCCTGTGGAATTCCCTGACCATGACTGGGTCCATGATTCGAGAACGAGGAACCCAACAATGTTCCTCCAAGTTGTAGCACTCCCAGTCCACCAAGTATTGTAGACCCCTACCCCGGCGTCTAACATCCAGGAGACGCCGCACGGAGTAGGCTGGATGGTTATCGATGACACGGGGGGGAGGAGGGGGAACGGCCGGAGGGCACAGGTCACTGGTTGCATGGAGCAAGACTTCTGATAGCTCACGCAGTCGGCTGGGATAAGTGAGAGAGGCATAGCATGTGGTAAGACATTATCTGAGAAAGGATGTGATACACCGCCAGTGGCGACTGGTCATTAGGGGCAGGTGGAGCACATCCCCACCTAGTGTCAGCAGAAAGTATTAAAAATAATTATTACAAAAAAATGCAAAAAATAAATTAAAAAATATTTTAAGATCATGTTTAATCATCTGATTCGTCTCTACATTGCTGTTTTAGTCTGTGTTCTTCTAATTAGTGTCTACAGTGTGTGCCTATTGAGCTGTTTAGAGCCATAACCCGATCCTGCCCCTCCCTCTTACTGTCTAAGTCAATGGTGACTGTAAAAACTACACTGCGCATGCTCAGAATATTTTCCTATTTAATGTGTGTGGCAAAAAAATAATGACCTTAGGGGCATAGAGCTGCCATCCCCACCATACGTCATCTCACATAATTCAGAGCTGATTGGCTGTAAGTACGTGTGCCGCGAAAAGTGTGGTGTGTGAAGAGGAGACGAGAGAGCTGCAGTGACGCATCCTAAAACCCGGAAGTAAGCTGTGAATGGCTTCCCTCGACAAAAAAGCAATGAGATTTCTCCATAGAATTTTAGAAAATAGCTCCAAATAAGATCTGTGGGAAACGTACCTGTTAGATAAATGCACGTTTTGTTCAGCCGGATAATATCCACATAAACTACAAGAACATAAGGAGGACTTTTACAAAAAAGTAATAGAGATTTTTGTCCAGAAGGATAGGCAAATTGACTTAATCTTCAAGTCAAGGTAAGACTGCAATTCTATTGAAAATGGGATCTTACTAAGAGAGAACAATTCAATATTTAAATGATCAAATAAACATTTTTGGGTATCCTTTTGTTGAACTGTCTGTTTAAAATTAATTGAAGCATCAGACAAAAAAAGCTTTTGAAAATAATATTATATTTTGATTTAGGTCGAAATATAATATTTGTAAACCTGAAGAGTCAGTGCCAGTGCCTCACCAGCCATGAACCTCACTGCAGAAGCTATAGACATCTAAGTTTTTTGTGCCCCACCACTGTTGTACATATAAAAACGCCACTGTACACCGCCACCAGTATATGCATAGCTTACCTGAGTTTAAGATTATTATTTATTTATTTTTGACTAGCCAGTAGGCTACGGTGCGGATATCAGGTAGGATAGGCATGCGTGTGGTTACACGCATAAGGGGCAGAATAAGCGATCATTATAAAAACAGAGAATGTACAGGACAGGGATACAATTAGATGAAACCGTTCTGGAGAAGTGCTGATTAATTGAATCAATTTAATTTCCCTGGAGGGATTGATGCGGCGAAGAGGGCCTGCTCGCGGCCGGCTTGTGAGAAAGCGACTTCCGTGTTCGCGGATCAGCTGATCGAGGAGCCTCAACTCCGTCCGTTCTGATACTGGAGCGGCTCGTTCGCTTATGCCGAGACGGCCGGACGTACCCGTGTTTTCTGCCGATGGAGGTCTTCTCCTCTCGCTCTTGCTTGATATCTGCTACGAGGATCTGAAACAAGTATGTCGGCAGGCAGCATGAACACCTGAAATCACAGCTGACTGCGGGAGAGAAGAGAACCATTTCAAAGTTTGGCTGCAGCACGATGATTGGCTGCTGAGATTGAGGTGAATGTAATAGGTTAACAGAAATTATGGAATGGGGGGAGAGGAGACAAAAGAGAGACGAGCGAGAGGTGAGAGTGACAAATTAAAATGACAATTGCTAACCCCTGCATGCCCCTCACATGTTTTCATGTCACAGACGGATCTGTTTGATCACGTTTAGTTCAGCTGCCATCGACAGGATTTCAGGCGCTGCAAATTATTCTGACAGAGACTGAGAAGAGAGAAAGATTACAATAGTCCTTCTTACACACTTTCTAGTTCAGAGAAATGCCACTGAACTCTCCTGAAGGAAAATAAAATGCTGTTGCCCCCTGAATTATTTACACCTCTTTATATTTTAACCATGTTAAAGTGTGAACTTGGGAAATACATAGGAAATTAAATATTTGAGCGACATTGGATGAATTACAATCACATTTGGTAAATCATCCTGAAATGTCATCAAGCACCAATCAGATTGAAGGTTGGTTCAGAATCATAACCAAACCTAAATTAATGACATTCGGCCTCAGCCGGACTGTTTTAAGGTCTCATTAACAAACGTTATTATGCTAACACAACACGCTAACATGCTGAGCATGGTAAACACTTTAGCGTTATTGTCTTAGCATTTAGCATGAATTGTTCTTCCTTCTTCCTGCTATAGACCAGGCATCAACTGTCTCTGGACTCTGAGCGAATTATACTTTTCATATGTAGGCTATTATCTGTATTATCTGCGAGACATCGCCACAACGCAACGAGTCCAAATTCTCCGCTATGTCCACTGCAAACAGCGCTCTGCATACGACTGTCTGTGTGTGTCTGTCAACGCATTGGTCCAATCACATTCAGCATCCCGTCAGCGTTTCCCCCCCCCCCCCCCCCCCCCCACAGTAGGGCGGGTCTTCGCGGAATGCGGGTGGGAAAAATGCGTGTGTTTAAAAAAAAAAAAAAAAGTCAGTGCGAGAGTTAACAGCTCATCTAGTTGCATCTGTACCGTAGCTAGTAGTCTAGTTTCACCTACCGGGGTGGTATGGGGTGGCAACTGCCACCCTAAAAACAGGCCTTGTCACCCCAGCTGCCACCCCAGTTGGCAGTTTTGTTTCGAAAGAAAAGTTGTGGCTCATCGGAAATTTATGAGAGAAAGTCTCTAATATCCGAGTGCAAGTGAATGCAGCACAAGACACGTCTTGTAACCCCTACCCCAGCCCTGGCGCGAGCGTGGAAATATGATTGGCGGAGATTTCATTTGAACGGGGGGCAGCGCAAAACTAGAAGCATTCGGACCCAAGTACTGAAGGAATGAGGTATTTGCGGTCTACAATGACAGAGAAGAGACTGTCAAGTTTGGCTGTACTCAGCATTTAATCAAAACGCACTAAAGCAGTTGATCTTAATAATTTTGTGAGGCGTTTTGCTGAACACAATGGTAATCGCCGCATTCAGCTGTAATTAGGGTTGGGTACCGAGAACCGGTTCCAACATTTCGATTCCAACGGCATCATTTAGACATGTGAATTTCGTTTCCGCTTTTCGATGCCTGAGGAAATGTTTCTCGCCGCTCTCCGTAGCCTACTGTATGACTGCGGCGGGGCGGGAAATGTAGCGTTGTACCCAAGCCCGCCTTAACCTGCCATCAGGCCCTGAGGCTGATAGGTTTTGTAGGCCCCCTATTTAAACAACAAATCAAAGTCATTTATAGCCTCGGCAGGCTCTGTGATCGCACTTCTCCACTCTGCTCTACGCATGCCTGGTCCTCTCCTCCAGATGAGTGACGTATCGGGCCTCCCTCATGTATTTGTCCGGTTGCCGTTGGCTCCCCTCCACGTAGCAAGTCCTCGTCGTCTTCTCCATCTCCTCCAACATCCCTCCTGTCTGTTTTTCCTCTCCCGCTACTCCATCGCTATCAGAACCAGACGGCTTACTTGGCTCCGAGGCCCCGCGGCCGGCACCGCTACCGCTCGAGAACTCATCTGTCCTTCCTCCTCATCCTGGCCTACAGGCTAAAAATAACCTGTAAGCTTCGGCATTTTTTGTAATAGCTGCTTATCTCGAAACTACTTTTCCCTCAACAATTTCCTTTTCCGAGCGCCACTCAAACTTTTTCTTCTCAAACTTTTTCTCCTAAACAACCTTCATCTGTCACTCAATCACTCGCAATTTGAATATGTCACATGCATAGACTATATATATGTGGTCACATGTGAAACATATTCTCATTCTGATTGGCTGTTAAGTGGTGCCCACTGACTGTTTCGGAGTCATCATTTTTGAGAAAAATCTCTGGAATCCATCGATCTGATTATTAGCGGAGCAAATGATCAAAATACTACGGAGGGAAGATATTTTCGTTTGGATTACTGGTCTGGGGAAAGCTCACGAGTGTGTGTGTGTGTGTGTATTTTTGAGTTTGTGTGTATTGCGTTTGTTTCCCGGGGAAAACACTCAGGAGAAACACCGGCTGTTGTTATGCCTGCTGTGACGTCAAGTTACTCCGTTCTCCGCTTGTAATTATGCCGTTACAAGCTTCAAAGTTGTATTTATCATCTGAATTTGCCGAAACAAGTTTAATATTCTGAAAGCCAAGACTTTGTTTATTTGAAACCAGATGAAAACAAACTGTAGTGTTATCTATGATTACGCCTTACATTCATAATTTCAGCGGAAGGAGGGGAACAGCAGAACAGCAGAGTGGCGAGGGAGAGCTGTCTTCTTCCCTTTACAAGCTTCAAAAATGTATTTATCGTGTGATTTTGGAAATAAAAGTTTCATATTCTGAAAGCCAAGACTTTGTTTATTTAAACATTTTTAAAAAAACATCTGAAATAAAAAACTTTTTATTTTATTTTTTTTATTGGCTCATGATAGGCCCCCGATCTCCGTAGGCCCCTGGGCTTCAGCCCAGGTCTTCCCGTGCATTAAGGCGGCCCTGGTTGTACCTACACTTCCTACAGCGTAACCTGACCAGGGCCGGCCCGTCGCACTGGCGTTATAGATGTGCCAGATCTGTGGAGGCGCTGCGCTGACAGCTCTGGGAGGGAAACAAAATGTTTTGACCGTTGGGGCTCATCCTAATTTTCGGCCTTGATGTAACAACATTCATAATTAAGTAAATGTAACACCCTTTTCATCCCGGTTGCACTTTTCATTTCCCCTGTACGATGGGCGCTGTAAGTGATGAAAATGGGGGATGTTGGCTTATCTGGCACCCGCAGCTCACAGCCAAAGTGCGAGTGAGCGTGGGAGCGAGCGAGGGAGAAAGGGAGGGTGCACCGGTACGCGCTGTTGTTATTAGCATCTGGTGCTAGCTGCTCTAACGGAAGAAGATGTTTCTACAATAATGTGGAGGGAGAGTCCTCTCCAGTCAGACTGAGAGGCTGATAACTACAGCTCAGTGAGGTAAAGAACTCTGAGTGTTTAGATAGTTCACTTTAGTCTAAGTTATCTCAGTGGGTCTCACACGTTTTGATCACAATTTATGTAAACACATATTTCCAAGGCACTCCTTTATAATTATTGGGATAAAACAGGTTTGAAATCATTCCAATGTATACTATAGGACAGTAAACCAGACATATCGTTTTAAACTGGAGAGATAAAAAAATATGCATAAATAAAATAGTAAAATAAGATATGAATGAACAACAAAAATAAAATATGTTACATGTATTTGTTATTGGCTATGGTAGGTTATTGGTTATGTTCACATACTTATTTAATTATTAAAATGTAAACCGATCTTTTTCATATGGGTGTTTAGAGTTGTACCCCTTAGATCTAGTCTCTAGTAATTCTGCTTAAAGTGCACCAGATTGAAGCATTTTACTTTAAAATGTTCAAACATTTCTTCCCGGTATGCCTGAGAAAGCAGATATGCTTGTTTTTCTCAACAAGAACTGTTTTTAAATGGGGGGGGGGGGGGGTTCCTTTAAAAGTTGGACTGTTGCACTGTTGTAGCTTCAGTGGTTCTCAGGTTACAGTTACATAGTAGTGAATATAAACAGACTGATTAATATGAATATTACTGTAAACTAACCTGTGTAAAAGTTTCTCGAATAAATGTACTTTTTTTGGTGGAAGAAGCAATTTATAATTTTTTTACCCTGCCCCTCAAAGAATCGGAATTGAGAATCGGAATTGAGAACCGTTAAGAACCGGAATCGAAAAGTAGAATCGGAATCAGAATCGTGGAGATTCAAACGATACCCAACCCTAGCTGTAATAGACATGTCAACTTGATGCTCTGCTCACGGATGAGCATACAAAACTATTAAGATGATGACCTTACGTGTGTAAATATATATTTTTCTTTGTGGGGGTCTGCCCCCAAAAAACAGTTTTAAGTCCTGAGAAAGTCAAATAAGACGGTGTGTAAAACTACACTGCCCAGCCAAAGAAAAGTAACCACTTTGATTTAACTAGGTAAGGACTTTCCACTGGATAATAACTGAAGTATAAAAGAATGTGATGGAGACCATGTTTGAAGGCAAACAAAAAGAGGAAATAACAGGTCAAATCAAGCAAATCCCCCTCTCAGATTCCACAGCAACCAGAAGAACATACATACTGTATGGCTGGTGATTTGATTCATCAGCTTTGTGATGGAATAAAAAATGCACAGTGCATTTCCTTAGCTGTGGGTGAGTCCACTGACACCACTGACAATGCTCAGTTGCTGGTGTTTGTGAGTTGTTATGATGAGGCAAAGGGGGAGTTTGTTGAAGATGTGTTGGGCCTGACAAACCTCAGTGGACACACAAGGGCGCAAAACATTTATAAAGCAATAATGGGAATGCTGAATGAAAGAGGGTGCAGAGGCCTTTATTCATAACTGTGCAGCTCTGACACTGCAACTCTGAGGGGTCAAGCACAGACACAACAACAATGAAAACTGCTGCATACAGATTATTTTTGTTTTTGCAACCTCGTGTTAAGAATCTTGTTGCAATTGTTTGAATGACCGTAATAAATGGACCTTTGTCTTATTGAAAACATTTGTTTGGACCTTTAAGATTTGTATTTGAGTACCCCTGCTATAGACCATATAATCTTTGTCCCCCAGTAACACAGAGGGAAGAGCCAAACACACTTCACTGGCTGAGTAACATTATTGTTTATTTCATAGCTTTATTTTGCAATACAAACAAGTTGAACTGGGGTCCCAAATATTAGTAGTTAATAACAGTAAATATCATAATAACATAGGAAGGTTTTTCAGATCTTTCTGATTTAAATGGAGATTACCCAACAGAGTTTAAAACCAGGTGGTGTCTGGCAGTGGCGTCTCTGGAAATGATATGAATGATAAATGTATCTGATATGTCAAATAAATGAGTAAAATTGTCAAAAACTCTTTGGAATCCTTTCACTCAAGTGAGTCATCTATACCAGATTTATTTTGTGCCCCTTTTTTTTTTGCAAATTATTTTTGAATTGTTGAAAATACACTAACCCTGACCCTTACCCTGAATGCAGTATCTTAACCTGTTAAGCCCTGAGCCTGTTTTTCAGGTCTCAGGCTCGAAAATGACATTCCCAGAACACATGACCATATCTTCCCTTCTAAAAGGGTTACATTAATAATCTTTTTTCTCAAAGTAATGATAAACCTGTGAGTTGGATGTAGAAAAGTCAGAATCAATATAGATGTTTTTTATTTTAAAGAAAATTCAGATTGAACATAGTAAAAAACTGTAAATTATAGTGTCCGTCCAAAGATTATTTTGTACTTATAGTGAAAACTACCCTTGGATGATGGTAAGTGATATTTGACCTTTTTAGAGAGGTTTAGCAAAAAAAACTCCACCTCTGAGGTGATTTGGGTGGACATGCCCGTTTTTACCGTTTCTCTGGAACCCATTGGTCGATTTTGGTGATTGACATCTCTTTTTGTCCGTTAGAGCCAATATAATCAAAGGGGAATTTCCCCATACACACACATGGTTAAAAAAAAGGTGGGGGCTTTGCGCATGCAGGTTTGCATCAGAGTGAACTGATCTCTCGCTCTGACATCTGGAAACGGAAAAGCAGGTTTATTTCTTATGGATTATCAGAAATCATTTCAAAGGGATACCGACACATTGGATTAACCTATGGATTAACTTCAGCAGCGTTTTTATCGTTTGAATGCCATTGAAGACCACTTTTGACCAGACAACAACCAACGTGAGCCATGTTGCCGTTTCTAGCTACCTAGCGCCACATGTTTTGATGTCTGTTCTTGTTAATAGCTTCGCGAGTTCTTATCATGGAGTGATGATGTATGTACCCATCGATTCTGTGCAGTGCTTGAATTGGAATAGAAAAGGTGCCAGTACTCTAAATCAGCAACTGTTTCAAGTCAATTTATTTATACAGCCCAAAAACAAGTATTTGGCTCAAAGTCATAGTATATCCTATAATGCTGGTGGGTTTGTCTCTTTACTGTATATTTTAGAACGGCTCACTGTACGTAAACAAAATGACTCAGGGTGCATCTGAGATTAGAGGGGGTGCCGTGGTAAAGTGCTATTTTTATAAGTGGGGAGTGAACCTGACCCTCTCTAGGTGGGTCCGGGGGTATGCTCCCCCGGGAAGAGTTTTTGTTTAAATATTGAAGTCAGATGCATCAATCTGGTGCACTTTGAGAGCAAAATGAAGAGATATATGGATACCTCTCAACATCCATAATGAAACAACTGTAAAGAGATTTACTTTTTCTTTATGGATATAAAAGAAAGTAAAGCCTGACTCCTACTGGCGGCTGGTTCAATGACTCCTCGTCCCTGAGTACACTCACCATCTTTCAGCAGGAAAGGAGAGAGGGAATCCTTGTCCGGCGACAACCGCTGTCTTTTGGCACTATTATTAAGCCACGCTAACATTTTCGAAATGCTATCTTTATGTGATGTATTTTCTGCTCTAGTCTATCGCTGCGGCGCGCCATAGGTACGCTGGGCATATTTGTTGTCATGCGTCAAACAGGGCCGGACTGGGACAATAAGTCAGGCCGGGAATTATACACCCAGCCAGGCCCTTACCAGTTTTTTTGTGCCATTTTGCTAGATTTATTTGTCAATATTTACAGCGTTGCTGCCCATAGTGATAGCCCTCTAGTTTAAATCTACTACCCAACAATAAACATATGGAGATGGGTTACTATTTAAAGAAAATTGCAAATCTATTTAGGAACCTGACCATGTGAACATATTTTAAGTGGGGGTGGACCTCAAATCCTCCCCCGGTAAGATTTTTTTTTTTAAATGTTGGACTTAAATGCATCAATCTGGTGCACTTTGAGGGGGAAATAAAGAGACTACACCCATATGAAACAGAACTGTATACATTTAAATAATCATAAAATCATAAGTACATGGCCATAACCAATAACATACCATATCCAATATGAAAAAACATTGAAACTTGTTTATTTATTTGTTTTTGGTTCATTTTTAGTTGTGAGTGTGTCTGTGCTCCTGAACCAGCCTCACCCGTCTCCCCCCTCTCCCCCCTTCTCCTCTTTGAGGCAGCAGCAAAGACTAGTTTTAGCTCTCAACACGTTTATCTTACCTTTTTTCACCTAGTTAACATTTTATTTTTTATTATTCATGCATATTTTACTAATCACTACCCCCTCAAATGGAAATATGTGTTTACATAAATGGTGACCGAACCGTTTGAGACCCACTGAGATAACTTAGATTAAGTTAACTATCTAAACACTCATTGTAGTTATCAGCCTCTCAGTCTGACAGCAGAGGACTCTCCCTCCACCTTGTTGTTGAAACAGCTCCTGCTTATATCCATTAGCGCAGCTAGCTATCACCAGATGCTAACAACAATACACGTAACTTCTCGCTCGCTCGCACCACACATACACTAACACACACCGAGCTTGAATGACACACAGAGACCAATCGAGGGCATTAGTATGATCTGTATGAAAGTGGCCATGTCGGCCGGCCACATCATGGAGACAGCCAGTCACCCTCTGTGAGGCAGAGTCAGACCCACATTTGCGCAGCGTTGCGTTCACAATACATACGTATTAAAAAAATCCTCAGGCCAGCAGGCCACTTAACAGGCCAGGCCATCGGGAAACCTCCCGGTCCTCCCGATGGCCAGTCCAGGCCTGCCCTTGTGTGTTATGTAGCTTTTTCTTCATGTAAACGGTCTGCAAAGTCACAAACCCTCAAAGTACACCCTGTAGCGAGTAAAACTCTAACACAGAAAATACCTGTCTATGCTGCCCCAGAACGCCTCGTTGGAGATTTCTCATTTTCCATTGTTTTCTTCCTGAGTAAAGTGACGTAAACATACCCTGGTGCAAATGGACCAATCCGTGGAGCTCCTCACACAAACACACTCACTCAGCCTTATCTTTTCTCAGGCTGTGAGTGTGTGGCGAACTGTGTGGCGAACAGCCTGGCTGTGAGTGTATGAGTGTGCTCAGGCTGAGTTTCGCGGTGTCTCGCAGACCCCACGCTGCAACCAGGAAACGACACCAGTAATCCAGCTCCCACTGTCCACTCCTCAAGCCTCAACGGGCGGAGCACGAAGCCTCGCAACGTCCCGCCAACACGGCACCCAGACATTGTAACACATAATCACTGATGTTCAGCTGTAACGGTGGTGGACTCATCAGAACATAGTGGGCGAGCTGACCAATCAGAGCACAGTGGGCTCACAGGGAGGTGGGGGCAGGAGCTCCAACAAGCCGTTTAGGACAGAGAGTGAATACACATACTTTACAGAGATGCTGTATGAGAAACCAATGTGATTTTGGAACTTTTTTGTAAATCTATTCTAGTAGACCTCAACAATGGAATTATGATCAGTAGAAATGGCCATGGGACCTTTAAATACTAACAGGACAAAATGCTTGTATTAATAAACATTCAAAACACTGTACAGTCAAGCAGGAAAGACTTTGTTGGATCCATGTTCACTGGAGCAGGAGGAAGCAGCCCTGCCTCAGAGACACGTACATGCACTCATTTGAGGCTGACATGCCATGAAGACACAAGTCACAGAACTGATCACCGGTCACTTTCATTTTTTTAAATAGCCTGCACGGCTCGTCCTTCTGAAACTCAGCTACTTTGAATGTTATGCTGCTTGACTGCAGACCATTCTTTGTAATTAGTGCCTGGTTTGATCCCGTCTTACTTTCTTTTGCACTGCATTCAGGGGTATGTGTGGAAGAGCTCTCATTTGAAATGTTATTAATTACAACCTTTAAAGAACCTCAAATTACTTTCGGGGAGAAATTGGCAGATTCACTATCATTAGCAAGAGATAGATAATGATAGATGAGTATTTTACTATATAAGCTTAACAAATCTATTTGAAGATGTTTCATTTGAGCATAACTTGGTTATTGGCAGCCTTTATCCAAAAGGATAAAGAATAGTCCGAGAATAGAACCCAAGGACACTGAGAAGCCAGAAAAGAGGAACGAGTGACTTCACTTACTGTGAGAGGGTGAAGGCATGACGGAGGAAAGCTTTTTAAGTGGTGATGCATTAAAAACTACGGAGCCCTGGAGTGTTCATAGAGAGAAAATAAAATAAAACGAGGCCACGTTTTATTAATTTGTGCGCACGAGATGTAATTCGTGGCCTCGATTTAAATAAAACGAGGCCACGCTTTATTAATTTGTGCACACAACATACTTTTTCGTGCGCACAAGATACTTTTTACCGGTGCGCCAAGTAGGAAGTGGAGCGCACAGGAGACAACCGTTTTATTGCAGACTGTTGTGTTTATATATATTATAAACTCATAAGACTTCATTTTAGGGACATTTCGGCCAGAGGTGTAGAGCTATTTGTTTAAGCACTGGATTCGCAAAACAGGAGATTCTGTGAACCATTCTGCCTTGATCTATGAATTAATGTCCGTGACTCTCACAGTGTCTGCTATCTGCGCGCAGAGAGCTGTGTCTTTTACGCAGCGCCTTCACTGTGTTTACCTTCATTAGAACAGCTGAATAGAGATCGAGGCTGTTACATTTTAGCCACACACGTGACATACAAACACACATACCTCTAAACACATCGAACTGCCCGATTATTCCCCCTATTACTCGTTTCATGAAGGAGATGTCCGGTCACCAGGGCGCATGATGTGTAAATAACCCTATTTGTGTTCTGTGAAACTGAAAAGGATATGACATTGTTTTTGTTACTTTCGTTGCAGTTGTATATGTCCTAAATGTAATTTAAAATGTTATGACTGGTAAAAGAAAAGCCACACACACACACACACACATACACACACACACACACACACACTGAAAACACCACTCAAAAACACTGTCCGTGTTTTGGCAGCTGCTCTTCATTGTTTGCCCATGAATTCATGCATTTAGACACACTTCTCCCAACAATAGAGTGAAACTCTGCCGCTGATTTAATGAGTGAAGAATGTGTTGATGAAATGAAAACCAACCCTGAGGCTAGCCAGCAATTGTTTCACAGATTTTAGTTTCATCTGCCTCTATCTGAAGTTTTTTTTACAGTAAAAACCTGTATTTATCAGCAATATTAATACCAAAATCACATCATGCAAGGGACTATATAAGGTGTATAAGGGAAGGTTAATATCAGCATGTAGCATGTAGCATCAGCATGCAGCATGTCTGTGACATGTCTCCATGCTTCAAAATGCTCTCAATTGTTCTCATACTGCCTGTGCTGCAGCACTTCTTTTCACCCTCTGTCTGAAACCAGAGCCCATCTGCTCTGATTGGTTAGCTGGTCGGCTCTGTTTTGATTGGTCAACCGCTTAGATATGTCCCACCCCTTAGTCTACAATGTGTTGGAGCGCTAGCCAAAAGAAGAGCGAGTGTTCCATAGTGATGTCACTATGTTACGGAAGTACTATTTACTTGTTTTTAATGGTGTCCTGCACCTTTTTATCCACTGTTTTTGATTGCTCTTGCTTCCTTCTGGTCTTCTTTGTTTTTGAAGCTCTACATGTAGCGGTAGTTTTGAAAGGTGCAATATAAATGAAGCTATTATAACAATAATTATTATTGATCATTTTATATCAGTATCCGCTTTGTTTCTCATGAATGTGCATGTCCATCACACTGTAAAAAAAACAGTAAAAAGTCTGGCAGCTGTGCTTCCAAACACTTACCGTCAAATTACATTGAAATACCCTAATTACAATCATTTGAAAAAAACGTAAATTCACAGTAAATATTATTAATTTCCTTAAAGGCCCTGTCACACTGTCCCGAAATTGACACCCGATGGACACACGATAAAGGAAATGTTCAAATTCGGCTGTGATCGTAGCAACATCGGGCCATTCGTGAGGGCATCTTAAGCCATCGTATGACCGCCGGTGGAGTTTCTCAGGCTCTGGCAGCAACTTAGTGAGCGGCAACTTCGTAAGGCACTCGTGAGGACATCTTGTCAAATCGTGTCATCTTCGTGTTATCATCGGTGCCATCGGGCATTCGCCCTCACTCTGATCGAGGCGAATGCCCGATGGCACCGATGATAACACGATGCCCTCACGATGGCCTTACGAAGGGCACAATTGACACACGAATTCAACACGAAAATGAACCTTCGCAAGGTCCTTCGGCTATTTTTTGGCATGCCAAAGATTTTGCCACCGCTCACGAAGTTGCTGCCGGAGCCTGAGAAACTCCACCGGCGGTCATACGATGGCTTAAGATGCCCTCACGAATGGCCCGATGTTGCTACGATCACAGCCGAATTTGAACATTTCCTTTATCGTGTGTCCATCGGGTTGTTTTATTGCACAACACAATCATGTAAATATATTATGTAAATAACCCAATTTGTGTTCTGTGAAACTAAAAAGGATATAATATATTATTTTGAAGGACAGTTGACAGGAAGTTGTTGTTGTTATGGAAACAACATTACGGAGAAAACGTAATATTTTCTACATATAACGACGGATAAAGTAAAGAACAAAGTCTGAAGATATCAGTACAGTATCATAGTACTGTAACACAATTGTTTTTGGTACTTTCATTGCAGTTGTATGTCTTAAATGTAATGTAAATGTTGCCTTCGTGTGTGGTTCGGGGCCATCATCGTGCGAAATTCACAATTCCATATTCGTGTGTCCATCGGGTGTCAATTTCGGGACAGTGTAACAGGGCCTTAACAGAGAAACACTGTTATTTTACAGGTATCTTCCCTTATTTATTACGGAGATAATTTAGAGTTAAGCATGTAAATACTGTTATTTTACTGTTTTTTTCTAAATTATTACAATCAAACACCTTCAAAAAAGTGACAGAACTTAAAGTTCAGCAGTGAAATACTATTATTTTACAGGTTTATTCTAAATGATTACAGTCAAACACCTTCTATAAAGTGACAGAACTTAAAGTTCAGCAGTGAAATACTATTATTTTACAGGTTTATTCTAAATTATTACGGTCAAACACCTTCAATAAAGTGACAGAACTTAAAGTTCAGCCATGAAACACTGTTATTTTACAGGTTTATCTGCTCTTTTTACAGTCAATAACCTTTAATAAAAGTACAGCACTAATACTTTAATGTGCAAACACTGTACTTTTACAGATGTATCCTCTCTTACAGTCAATAACCTTTAATACAAGTACAGCACTAATACTTATACGGGCAAAAAAAACGTAAAAAAACGGTGAAATGACTGGCAGCAGCGGCTGCCAAACAAAAACCATAAAATTAAAGTAAAAATACTTTTACTGAAATAAAGTGCAAAAGCAATTAATATACAGGAATTGTCCTTAAAGATTTTACAGGAAAACACTCTTTTCAAAATCCATTGTCTTAAAATGTTACATTCAAATACGTTAAAGTGGACCTATCATGCAAAATGCACTTTTGTACGTCTTTTATACATGAATATGTGTCCCCGGCAGTGGCGAGCCGTGAGTTTTATACCTAGGCCCTCTGACCCCCACCCCTTCCCTCGAGTTATTATGTCACAGCGTATACTTCAGCGGAATATCAAAACAACGGCCCGCGGTGCAAAACGCATCAATGAAAGCGACCCTCTACCACACAAAACAACACCTGTAAATAACCCTATTTGTGTTCTTTGAAATTGAAAAGGATATTGCATTGTGTTTGTTACTTTCGTTGCAGTTGTATGTCTTAAGTGTAATTTGGCATGGTTTTATTTTGAAGGCGAGTTAACGCTGTTGACAGGAAGTTGTTGTTGCTATGGAAACAAGAAAAGTTTCACAGCGAACTTGTCATAAAGTCCGCGATAATAACACCCACCCATTTAGAGGGAAGATATGATTGGTCAATTGTACTGTCATTTCACATTACTCTCTCGTTGAGTTACTATAGAGGCTTTGCATATGACGTCCCGTTACCCGTGACGTCAGCGCAACGGCCATACTGGAGTACCAAAACAGACACCGTAATACGCCATACCTGTTCAATGTTTGTTTTTTACCGGACATACAATGGTTAACTGCTGTGCCATTGTTGGCTGCGGCAACAGAGGTGATCGAAACAGGGGGCCGAAGTCATTTTACAGGCTGCCGGCGGTTATAACACACCAGGGTGAAGCAACACATGAACTTTCAAAGCGTCGCCAGGAAAAATTGCTCAATAGATCGAACGGGAGGATCTCAAACCATCCAACCACAACTATACTCGCGTTTGTGGGGATCATTTCACGTCAGGTAAGTGTCGGGTTTTACATACAAACATTCAAAATGAACATATAACCCACGTACTAAGACATGGATCTTAACAAGGAAATAGGAATCCTGGAGTCTGTCATCGATCGACATATCAGATTGTGGAGTATCTACAAAGTAAATACATTTATTCGACTCTGTATAAATTGTTATTGTAGCGTAAACGGCTAAATCGCATTTGAGAGATTTTAAATCTCAGATCTGCTCAGGCGAAACCTGCTTTACAGGTCTCAGCACTCAAGCCTGCATTAATATAGGCACGGCCAGTCTATTGATAGCGTGAAGTACAACCGCGTGACTCAGTCATTTTGTACCTTAAAAAGCATTTAAATACCGCATTTAAAATCTGATGAACTCAGTGTGCATCTGGACCCGGTGACGACATTACCTATTGACGCAGCAACCACTGTAAGTTATATTCTTGTTTAATTAGACTTCTCTGTTTCATTTATTCGACTCTGTATACATTGTTATTGTAGCGTAAACGGCTAAATCGCGTTTGAGAGATTTTAAATCTCAGATCTGCTCAGGCGAAACCTGCTTTACAGGTCTCAGCACTCAACCCTGCATTAATATAGGCACGGCCAGTCTATTGTCGCCCATCAGCTGTAGATAGTTAACTAATTAGAGGGCCGTGGCCCTACAGCTGTGAGAACTGAGCAATCAGGCGTCCATTTCGGGTAGCTCTTTCCTGGAGCGTCAGCTTCAGCGTCAGACAGCCGAAGACTGACAAAGACATTGGAGTCCTGCGGGAGTAAGACTGACAAAGACATTGGAGTCCTGCGGGAGTAAGACTGACAAAGACATTGGAGTCCTGCGGGAGTCACGAGGGAGGCAAAGAGGAGGCAAATCCTACTCTAATCGAGCTGGTGTCTTATTTATCTTTTCTTTAGTTTTCTAGCCCCGCATGCTATAATCATGTGTATTTTCTCCATTCCTGTTCATGTGTCTTCTCGCAATTATCACTGGCCCCATGTATCTCCTAATCGATATAACCGGCCTGCTCTCGTCTATCCCACGTGCTCCACTGAGATCCAACATCTAGTTTCTGGTGGCCTGTGGAATTGCCAGTCAGCTGTTCCTAAGGCTGACTTCATCTCTGGCTACGCTTCCCTGCAGTCTCTGGATTTCCTTGCTCTCACTGAGACCTGGATTACTCCATCCAACACATCCACCCCAGCAGTTCTCTCCACTGCATATTCCTTCTCCCATACACCCAGACCCACTGGCAGAGGAGGTGGCACTGGTCTCCTGCTTTCTCCCAAATGGAGCTTTTCCCTCTTCAAGCTACCTAACTTCACTCCTTCCACCTTTGAATTCCATGCCGTCACAGTAACCCATCCTATACAGTTAACCATTGTTGTTCTCTACCGTCCACCAGGCGCCTTGGGGGACTTCTTGGAGGAATTAGATAATCTCCTCTCACTCATCCCTGAAACTGGCCCTCCCGCTGTACTTCTCGGAGACTTCAACCTCCAGATGGGGAAGATAGACGAACTAACATCTCTGTTAACCGCCTTTGCTTTCTCACTGTCTCCGTCCCCACCGACTCATAAAGCTGGCAATGTCCTTGATCTCATATTCTCAAGGAACTGCGCTACTTCTAACCTCTCTGTAAACCCGCTCCACACATCCGATCACTTCTTCATTTATTCTCTCTATCCCTTTCCAAACATAACAAACTTATCTCTTCTCATCCTGCACTTGTCCGCCGTAACCTTCGCTCCCTCTCCCCCTCTAGCTTTGCCTCGTCGGTGCTCTCAGCCCTCCCTTCCTCTGATTCGTTCCATCTCCTGCCTCCAAACTCTGCTGCAGAAACTCTCCTCTCTACTCTCTCATCCTCTCTGGACTCTCTCTGTCCTCTCACATCTCGGCAGGCTCGTCAGTCCCCTCCTGCTCCCTAGCTAAATGATGCACTGTGTGCTAATAGAACCGTCCTTAGGGCAGCAGAGCGGAAATGGTGGAAATCCAAACACCGTGACGACCTCCTAACCTATCAGGCTCTCCTCTCCTCTTTCTCTGCTTCGATCTCTCAGGCAAAAAGCACTTTCTTTCAAGATAAGATCCAATCTTCCTATTCCAATCCTAAAAAACTATTTTCCATCTTCTCCACCCTCTTGGACCCTCCAAAAGCTCCTCCCCCCCTCCTCACTTCTGTCAAGCGACTTTGTTACCCACTTTGAAAAAAAGGTTGATGATATTCGCTCTTCTTTTTCTGACTCACCTTTACTCACCGCTGGGTCACCAGACCTTCCTTCCACCAACACACTAACCTCCTTTTCCCCTCTCTCTCCAAGTGAGGTTCTTACCCTCATTACCTCTGCCCGCCCTACCACCTGTCCTCTGGACCCTATCCCTTCAAACCTCCTTCAGGACTATCGCTCCTGATATTCTACCGTTTCTCACCCATTTCATCAACACTTCTCTAACTTCTGGTCACTTTCCAAACAGTCTCAAGGAGGCAAGAGTAAACCCTCTCCTAAAGAAACCCACTCTCAACCCGTCTGATGTTATAAACTACAGGCCTGTCTCTCTCCTCCCGTTCCTGTCTAAATCACTTGAACGCTGTCTTTAAACAACTCCTGTTATCTCAATCAGAACAACCTTCTGGATCCGCACCAGTCTGGTTTCAAGGCAGGTCACTCCACAGAAACTGCTCTCATTGCTGTCACGGAGGAACTGCACACTGCCAAAACTGCATCCCTCTCCTCTGTCATCATCCTATTGGACCTGTCTGCTGCATTCGACACGGTGAATCATCAGATCCTCCTTCGCACTCTCCAAAAACTTGGAGTTTCAGGCTCTGCACTTTCCCTCCTCACCTCATACCTGAAAGACCGTACCTACAGGGTGACTTGGAGAGGGTCTGAGTCCGACCCTTGTCAATTAACTACGGGGGTCCCTCAGGGCTCTGTTCTTGGTCCCCTCCTCTTCTCCCTGTACACAAACTCGCTCGGATCAGTCATTAGCCCGCATGGTTTTTCTTACCACTGCTACGCTGATGACACCCAATTAATTCTGTCCTTTTCCCCGCTCAGAGACCCAGGTCGTTGCACGCATCTCTGCTTGTCTAGCTGACATCTCTCAGTGGATGTCTGCTCACCACCTCAAGCTCAACCTTGACAAGACTGAGCTGCTCTTCCTCCGGGGAAAAGATTGTCCCACTCTTGACCTAACAATCAACATCGGCACCTCAGTTTGTTTCCCCGACTCAGACTGCAAGGAATCTGGGTGTGACCCTAGATAACAACCTGTCCTTTCACACTGCAAACATAGCTGCTACAACCCGTTTGCTGCAGATACACGCTTTACAACATCAGGAAGATACGTCCCCAGCTGACTCAGAAAGCGACTCCAGGTTCTGGTCCAGGCTCTCGTCATCTCACGCCTAGACTACTGCAACTCCCTCCTGGCTGGTCTACCTGCATGTGCCATCCGACCTCTGCAGCTCATCCAGAATGCAGCGGCTCGTCTGGTCTTCAACCTTCCTAAATTCTCCCACACCACTCCGCTCCTCCGCTCCCTTCACTGGCTTCCGGTAACTGCTAGAATCCACTTCAAGACACTGGTACTTGCTTACCATGCTGCGAATGGATCTGGCCCTTCCTACATCCAGGACATGGTTAAACCGTACACCCCAGCGCGTGCACTACGCTCTGCATCAGCCGACTCGTTGCGCCCTCGCTGCGAGGGGGACCCAAGTTCCCATCGGCGAAAACACGTGTGTTTGCTGTCCTGGCTCCAAGGTGGTGGAATGAGCTCCCCATTGACATCAGGACGGCAGATAGCTTGCACATCTTCCGGCGCAAACTGAAAACTCATCTCTTTCGACTCCACTTCGAGCGTTAGAACTATTAACGAAGCACTTTTATACTAATAAAGGACTGGCTTACCTAAAGCCAGTTGAGTAGCACTTGAAATGTTTGGCTCTATGAAACCTGATGTACTTATATGATTCTGTTTTCTTCAAGGTTGTGTCTTCCTGGTCGAATGTACTTATTGTAAGTCGCTTTGGATAAAAGCGTCAGCTAAATGCAATGTAATGTAATGTAAAGTCATCCCTTGGTCATCTTCACACCAGTCTGTCAATCCCCTGCAGTGCTTCGTTTAACTGTAATTTAAAGTAATTCCTCCCCCTACTATTTGATTATATGTAAACAGTAAAGGCTGTACAGTCCCTGGTATCTTTTCAGAGGCTTTTGGTTTCCTCAATTATTTGTCATGTTCCAATGTCTTGACACCAGCATTTTAAATATATCTAAAGTCTGACTTGTCCTGTCAAAAGAGGTCACATTTGTATTAATTAACAGTTCACCCAGGATATAACTGTCCTACAAGTGGCACTTTTTGAAAAAATCATCCTGACTGGGCACCGTCTGTCAAATTGGGCCACGAGAAAATTACAGCACCTTCCCCTGCTACACATGCCAGTTATAAACGCGCCAGAAAAAGGTCATCCATCGCACTACTTGATCTCTACAGCATGGTATCTGATATACCATCTTTAGAAGAGCCCGCACCAGTCCTGGGAGCCACTGGGGAAGAAGAAGGACTGATTAAACCAGAGACTGGCACTGCAACTCAGACTGATTAAGCTTGGGTAAATACATTTTGAAAAAAACAATTGAAAGGGCAAAGTATTATATTTATTACAGGTTTCCAATTTACCCAGTGTAAAACAAGTACATGCTTCTTTAACTGTAAGCTGCAGAGATCACCTCACATAACAGAGAGATTAACATTGTGTTCATATTACAGTTTTTTTCAATGCTAAAACACGTTTTTTGAAAGCAGGGCTTATTTTCTCAAAACACTAAACACATTCACAAAACCATACACACAAAGTGCAAAACACCTCATATATACTGCAGACTTAAGCACTGCACCCAGAACTACAGAAACACTTACCAAAACCAAACTGTTGCACCACATGGCACACACTTCATTCATAGTACAAGACATTTTGTAAAACCAACTACACACCATCGTGCTCAAGCACACTGTTTCATGGCGTTTGATAGAGAATTCTGCAAATAAAGATTGTTCAAGTCTCCAAAATATGTGCAGAAACACAAATATACTGTTGTTATACTTTTACTTTTCAAAAAGTGGAAAGTTGAATTGCAAATTGGGTGCAGAGCTGAACATGTGTTTAGAGTTTTGTATATTTGAGCTGAGGTTTTGCTCTTTGAGTGTCAGTTTAAATAATGATGATTTTTGTGTCATTTTAGTGTGCACAACTTGTTTTGATTGTTACACTTACATTACATTGCATTTAGCTGACACTTTTATCCAAAGCGACTTACAATAAGTGCGTTCGACCAACAAAATACAACCTTGAAGAAAAAATAATCATATAAGTACATCAGGTTTCATAAAGCAAAAACATTTCAAGTGCTACTCAACTGGCTTTAGATAAGCCAGTCCTTTATTAGTATACAAGTGCTTTGTTAATAGTTCTATCGCTCGAAGTGGAGTCGAAAGAGATGAGTTTTCAGTCTGGAAGGTGTGTAAGCTATCTGCTGTCCTGATGTCAATGGGGAGCTCATTCCACAATTTTGGAGCCAGGATAGCAAACCCACGTGTTTTTGCCGATGGGAACTTGGGTCCCCCTCGCAGCGAGGGCGCAACGAGTCGTTTGGATGATGCAAAGCGTAGTGCACGTGCTGGGGTGTACAGTTTAACCATGTCCTGGATGTAGGAAGGGCCAGATCCATTCGCAGCATGGTACGCAAGTACCAGTGTCTTGAAGTGGATTCTAGCAGTTACCGGAAGCCAGTGGAGGGAGCGGAGGAGCGGAGTGGTGTGGGAACATTTAGGAAGGTTGAAGACCAGACGAGCCGCTGCATTCTGGATGAGCTGCAGAGGTCGGATGGCACATGCAGGTATACCAGCCAGGAGGGAGTTGCAGTAGTCTAGGCGTGAGATGACGAGAGCCTGGACCAGAACCTGCGTGGCTTTCTGGGTTAGGAGGGGACGCATCCTCCTGATGTTGTAAAGTGTGTATCTGCAGCAGCGGGTTGTAGCAGCTATGTTTGCAGTGAAGGACAGGTTGTTATCTAGGGTCACACCCAGATTCCTTGCAGTCTGAGTCGGGGAAACAACAGAGGTGCCGTGTACTTACATAGATTTGATGTAAAAGAAACAAGTTCTATCAAATAAATGTATACACTGTCATTCAGATTGATTAGTACTTCTGTTTCTTTTGAGAGGGGACGCCTTTTCCTGGGTAACTGTCTTGGCATCATGTATCCGTATAGATACGGACTACGACTGGTAAAATATGCTGAAGACCGGCAAATCTAAATCTCTCCGGTCAAAGTGTAATTGACCGGAGAAATAATTTCCGTTTAGCGCAATACCGCATCAGTTGCGCAACTTGCGCCACTTATGTGACAGAAAAGAAGAGTATGTGACAGACAAGAATAGTCAATTATAATGTCTAACACGTAATGTGGAGAAAGAGATGTCCTGTATGGGTTGATTGTGCGTTGATCTGTTGGTAATGCCTCGGGGTTCCGGTGGGCATGTAAACAAATGCATAATGCTGCGCTATACTTTGTGGCCAGTTACATAGTGACGCTTATTGTTTAGGTGTCTTTTAATAAGCAGGTAGTCATATCATTAGCTAGAACTAGCTGGATCTGATCGATTTGGACATAAACGCGAGTCTAATCTGACGGGAGAGAGAGATCAGCTGCTGCTGACGAGTCGACACGCAGCTCTGCATAATCACATGCAGCGGTGAGCAGAACAAAACACACACTTCAGGTTAGAATATCACACGTAGCTATTTTAATTACCTCTCAAACTACCTAAACTAGTTCTAGATAAGTTTAGTTTTACTGTCGGGTCACTCATTACTGGATCCGCGAGCTGCATGATACTGACGGGCTGTCAGGAGAGGGAGAGAGCGCTCCGTTTATTATTCCCGTGTTATTATAAATTACTGTACACGTTTGAATAGTTAATCTACTATGATTAGTTTGTTTAATATCGAATCATATCAATTTGTTTTAAAGCACAATAAATAACAAAGAAGACCTTTGACCGGCACTTTTCTCATTTTGTCCGGAAGATTTACATTTTAACGGACATGTTGAAAAAATGAAAAAATATTCTAACGGGAACTCTGACATGGGTACATGTTGATCCCAAACCAGCCTTGCAGTTGCAGTTAGCTGTGATGACTGCACCATCCTTCTTCATCAGTACCCACGGACATGTTGGCGGCAGCCCAATACTCTGAGAATGCAATACCTGAAAAATAAAATACAAAAATATTATTGGATTGTTGACTATTTAGAACCACCTTGTCATATGCTAGGTAGCACATAACAGAAGCTGACAACCAAGAATAGGTTCACAACTTTTGGAATTTAAATATATTGCAATATATAATAAAGCTTTATTTATAAAGCCCTTTTCATAAAGCACGTGTAGCTCAAAGTGCTTTACAATCACAAGTTAAAAATAAACCACGAGAAATTCCCCTCAGATCAGATGTTAAGACCTTTACAGGTACATAGCAACAACATATATACATATAACATTTTAAAAGGTTAAGAGACACGGCGAGGTAAAAGGTATGATAATAAAAATACATAAGAAGACACAAGACTAAGTTAATTGATGCAACAATATAAAACCCTATAAAATAAAGTAAACATATAGATATAGGTACAACAAAAATAAAAGCTGGTGTTTAAAAATGTCCACTGAGTTGGCCTCTGATATTTCTTGGTAGCGTAGTGGATAAAAGCAGCCTCACCCATTTTATTTTGGGGGACTTTAGGGATATTTAAAAAGCCAGCTGAAGAGGACCTCAAGAAATATTTACTCACTTTTCCAGCTATTACAGCCACATCTCCTTGATATGCAACGCAAACGTCGCGGATCCACCCGGATGTGAACTCTTTATGTGCCTAGAGTCCTTTGTACGCCTTCATTTCCTCCATGGTGTACAATGGAATAGGCGAAAAAACCAGGTAGTTCACGATATCACAGTAGGAAAGTGAAGGCCATGAATTTATATCGGTGCTGTAATCCTTAACGGGAATCAAATAAGGGTCCACCGAACCAATCGACGTACATTTTTCTCTGTAAACGGTCTTATCCTCCGGGTAGGCCTATAGTGATTCGTAGTAGCCTTTCATTTTCGCCATTTTTGAACGCTCCCGCCAGTAGAGCAGTAGAGTGGTACTCCAAGATGTCTGACGCGAAATCCCGTGACGTCATTAGGAAGCCTCTATAGCTGGCCCTCTGTGAATTCATAGCTGGACCGCCTGGACGTCCAACAGCTCCTGTCTTCACAGACTCGCAGAGACGAGCTTCTTTCATTTAACCCTTCACATTCCAATAGAAACTGAATAGGCAGATTCGAAGGATTTATTTCTTTGGAAATGTTATTTTAAATACAATTAAATCAAGTTATTTTGGTAAAACTAATGAAAAATATAACAAAAAAAATATATAAAAATATATATATATTTTTTTAATGTGTTTTAATATTATTTTGTAGAATATCTTAGGCCCTCACAGAAGTCCTAGAGGGCCATGACGGCTCGCCACTGGTCCCCGGTGTTCCAGGGAACTCACCAAGTGTCAGAAAACACAACCCTCTCTATTTTCCCAAATCTCTAAAAAAAGGGGCTGCAATGGATCTGATACAGACTGATACAGATTTGAAAATTCTCTGACGTCAGGAACGAGGAGCTCCATCTATATGGGCAACTCTCCACCTATCAGGGGAATGAGAGGTTGGGCCACGGCCGGCCATTGCCGCTCGAAAGCGCTGGAGACGCTGTACATATGCCAGGCCTGTAAGTGGCGCTGTAGTCTGCCACAAAAGCAGCGAAGAAGACTTCCCGCACATGGTTGCCATGGTTGCCCTTCTGTTTATTCTCCGCTGTGGATCTTTTTCTCCCTCCCAGAGGCAAGCGTTTGCTCCTGCTGCTGTTATTCAATGCAATCCCTCCCTCGCTGTAATTCTCTCCGGTAGTCCACCAGCAGATGACAAACACCCACCTCTCCGCCTCTTCCAAGGAACGAGGGTTTCAGTTAGATTTTTTTTTGCCGGTTTAACATGTCCGTTAAAGTTTAAATCTTCCGGACAAAATTAGAAAAGTGCCGGTCAAAGGTCTTCTTTGTTATTTATTGAGCTTTAAAACAAATGAATAATGACTCTAATCATATAAGAATAAAACACGGAGGACGGAGCCCAGCAGCTGATCTCAAAGCACGCTCCCCTCTCCTGCAGGGGGGCGTGGTCAGCTGCAGCTCATTTGCATTAAAGCTACATCACAGAATCAGCCCTTGCAAAAACAGGGCTGGAAAGAGCAAATTTAGCGAAATGAGGCATGGCTCAAATGCAGGATCTGCATAAACTATATTTATATACTTTATACAATACAATATATTTACTCACCAATAACACACAATTATCCTTGTTTTTATTTATTTGTTTCATTCCATAATCTCGGGCTTTTTTGGCGTCCGTTAGGAACTGAATTTCAAAATAAAAATAACCGGAAACAGACGTAGCACACAGCTGTTTGACGCTCGGCGTAACCTTGGAGCATTGCCACTCCAACATCCAATCCCAGAGCTTGAAGATTAATCACGGGGACAGTAGTCCTAAACGATAGCTGGGGATTATGGGTAGTGTAGTGTCTTCGGCCATCCTAAACTCAGAAATGTTTTTCGGATTTCATATCGCAATAACACCATATCCCTACATGCATTGCGGCTAAAACATCCAATCAGCGAGCTTAGACCATAGCTGAGGATCTTGGGGAATCAGTTCAGTGGCTGTGTATCGCAATGATGCTCGAAATGTCCCTTATAGGCTTACGTCTGTTTCCGGTTATTTTGAAATTCAGTTCCTGACGGACGCCAAAAAAGCCAGAGATTATGGAATTAAACAAATAAATAAAAACAAGGATAATTGTGTGTTATTGGTGAGTAAATAACAGTGTGTTATTTAGAAAAGAATAACAAATCAGAAGGAAAAAAAGATTTAAAAAAATACAGATTTCAGTATTCTGAGGCTCTGAGCCCCATTTCTT
The DNA here is from genome assembly GCF_902827175.1 of Gymnodraco acuticeps. NCBI lineage: Eukaryota > Metazoa > Chordata > Actinopteri > Perciformes > Bathydraconidae > Gymnodraco > Gymnodraco acuticeps. The sequence goes on along the minus strand of NW_022990025.1, from coordinate 335,845 downwards.
TTCCTCACAGACAGCAAAAAAAGTCCAACATTATACGATTTAAAATAAAAACAATAATCGTGGCTTGATATTGAGTAAGAACATGTTTTATGAACCACACAGCTTCCGGTCTTCCACGACCCGAACGGAGAAAAATACGTGCTGCAGGCACGAAACACACTACCAATAGAAATACATTGCTTTTAAAATCGTTCTGTGCGACACGAAAAAAAGGGGGAAATCGTGTTGGTGAACACGAATCAATAGATTAAATGTCGTGACTATAACACAAAATGCCGTGAGACTGGGTTGCATCTTGGTGACGTGTGTTGTTCTGCGAGACCGGAGATGTAGTTCATTGAGCGGTTTCACACAAAAAAATTGGTTACTTCACAGTTTTATGACAAAATTGCAAAATTATCTTTTAAATTGACAAACATCATATGTGTAATTCGTGGCACAATTCAAACGGGATCGAAAGATAATCTGTCTCTCTTCATTGACTTCAATACATAATTTTTCCGAAATCAGGTCCCATGGAGGTCCACCGGAAGGGGAGGGACTTCGCCTCTCTATTAATGTGTTATCTGTATGATAACAGATGGTGGTTTATATGTTTCTTGCTCTGTAATGTGACCTGGTCATTAAAGTAAACCAGTGTGTTTCAAAATGAGACCAGTAACACATATACAGTATACAGACTTGTCTGCAGTTACATTAGAGGCAGTACATTTCTATCATCATTACATTTGCTGATCAGAGGGGTGTACAGAGAAGCTCAGTGGGTTAGCAAGGTATGTTGAGCCTAAAGCCAGAGTTCATATTGCAAAGGTGTCTTTTTTCTGGCTAGATCGCCATGGCAACTTTAGCTGTAGAGCTAACCTGGTATGGCCCAGGTATTTTTAAAGTTGTTGTCATTGAAGTTATTATTTTATAGTGTCTCTATTTGTAGTCAATACTCAACACCCTTAGATTAGTATAGTGGTTCTCAAAGTGGGGGGCGCGCCCCCCCTGGGCGGCGCAGAGGCATGCCAGGGGGGACGCAAGAGACCAGGAGGAAAAATGGTTATAAAAAAAATTATATAAAAAAAAAAAATGTTTGATCATTAAAATGATCATTATAGTTACAAAAATAAGAGAATAAATGAAAAACAGCTATGAAATACTATATGACAGTAAAAAAAATAAAGTTTATAAGGGTGATTTGTAAAATATCCATAAAGAAAAAGTAAATCTTCAGTTCTGTTTCATATGGGTGTTGAGAGATGTATCCATAGATCTCTTCATTTTGCTCTCAAAGTGCACCAGATTGATGCATTTAACTTCAACATTTAAAAATAAATCTTCCCGGGGGAGCATGCCCCCGGACCCCCGTATGTGAGGTCCACACACCACCTGTAAAAATAGCACTTTACCCCTGCTTACACCTATATGCCGTGAGCTGATTATCGAGCCTTCATTGTGACAGTTGCGGGAACACTGTGTATTTGCATGGGGAGTGTTGCAGTAGAACATTGCGACAGCGACCGGTACATTAATGGGAAACCCTAAATGTTTGAGCACCCTCTATGAAACGTCAAGCTACCCCACAGCACCCCCAAAAGAAATCTCTGGCGCCGCCACTGAGCCTGACTATTTGTGTTGGGGGGGCCCGACTTTTTTTTTTTCTCCAAAGGGGGGGCCTGACAGAAAAAGTTTGAGAACCACTGGATTAGTAGGAGTTAAAACTATGTAATCTCTCAAAGTGTTGTTATGAAAGTGCTGTAAACCCTCCCAGAGATTGTGTGTGTGACAGGATGCAGATAAGACTTTTGTGTGTGTGTGTGTGTGTGTGTGTGTGTGTGTGTGTGTGTGTGTGTGTGTGTGTGTGTGTGTGTGTGTGTGTGTGTGTGTGTGTGTGTGTGTGTGTGTGTGTGTGTGTGTGTGTGTGTGTGTGTGTGTGTGTGTGTGTGTAGACAACACACTCTCACTCCCTAAGCGTCCAGGAGCGACGTTTGGTCAGTGTCCGTGGCGTCCAGTTGTGACGCTCCTAGGCTCCTTCAGCGTCATAAAGGGACGCAAATAGCTTTCAACTGATTGCAATGTATTCCCATCTGCGGCGGGATTTGACGCTCATGGAAGCACGGCATTCGTTTGTGTCGGCTGCCCTTAAAGGCAATGTGAGCGTCCATTCCCATTGGATAACGGAGAATTGTACACCCGGAAGTAAGTATTCCTCTTACTGTCGATTGATTTTACAGTGATATCTGCACTACTCATCGACTAAAAAACACCAGATTATCCTTGTTAATTACACAACATTGATTGGTTTAAATTGTGTGCAATGCTTTTGTATTTTTCCCCTTCGATTCGGAGAATCAAATGTTTTTTCTGAGTAAAGGATGGCAGAAGACACTACACTACCCAGAATCCCCAGCTATCGTTTGGACTACACCATGTGCTCTGTTTGACAAACCCCGTGATAGTCCTCAAGCTCTGTGATTGGAGAGTGTGCTCCGAGGGTTACGCCGATTCTCGAACAGCACTTGAAATGGGATGGAACCATGCACGGCAGACTGTCCAAAACTGGATTTGAACGGGTCCACCGCGTCCCCCCCTCCCCCACCCCATCTCCAGAACTACACATGCTGGCTATTCTGTTTCGCAACATGTTCTCTATCTATGCCAGATCTCTACTGGGAGTTGTAGTTTTAAAAGACGTTTTCGTATTTCCCATAATAAGAAGTTGCCAGTATTAAACTGTGTACATCCCTGGAGGTTTAGGGGATAGGAAACACTCACATTTAAAACATATAATTAATAAATGGGTGAAAATTGCTTGTGCCCATAATGGGCAGCATTAATATATATACACACATGCCAGCTAAGGTCAGAAGAGCTTTATTTAACAGCTGGTCTTATGTTTGTGACCCCTGTTGTTAATTGATAACATTACATTACATTAATTGATAAGCCTGAAACATGCACTTGTCAAGGTTCAGAGGCAAATTTTGCAAATATGGCAGTAGCCATCGATCAGCTTAAAATAAGATAGACTTTATTGATCCCAAGTTGGAACATTTGCGTTACATCAGCATGTGTAACAGTTGTAAATATGCAGTGGTGTTTATTTGTAAATCATTTAGTATAATCACACAAATTCTGTGTTTTATATTTAACAATTCTTCTTTATTTATTGATTGTTCAATACCTGACAAGGCCGGAGATGAAATATCTACATACATCTTATAAGAGTATAATACATTATGTATAATATCAGTTAAAATAAGTGCTTCAACATAGTTAACATTGCTGGAGGTATGCACAAATATTGATAGATGTCTTGTAATGCACTATTGAGGAACCTGCGACCCAAGTTTTTCATTCAATGCAGAACTACACCATAGTTGTGTGGGCCTATATGATATGTCAATAAACCTTAGAAAATCTTGAAATCTTGAAAGGGATGTGCAAAATAGTCATTATATACAGTCTTTAATTAACTATTAGTAGAGAATAACGAGTAATTCATATACTTTATAGGGATCCTATTAATATCTAATAATAAAAATAATGAATTTCAATAACATGCTTTAACCACTAGGTGTCCCTTTATATCAGCTGTGCACCTTTATGGTGTAAATACAGCCTATCTACCAATTGGATCAAATATAAAAGTCAGCCGAATTAGTGTTGATACTGCAAGGAGACGTATTGTGTGAAAAGAAATGTAAGATGTTGTTTAATGGCTGATATATTTATGATCCACGTCACGTTTCCAGTGTTGGCGGCAGTTCCTCATGTTTGTCTAGAAGTCTTCTCATCAGGGCTCTATAAATAGAGAACTACGGCAGATATGTAATATTTAATGCAGCCGAACCGTGTATTACAATGCCGTTATGTGATGACTTCCAAAGAGAAAAGCAAGCACACTCGGAATAAAGTACTATTTTATTTTAAAAAAAGTTTTCGGTCTGTTTCCGGTATTTGTTAATGACGATGTGCTGTGAGATGTGAGACTGGAATTGCACAGGGGAAAATAACGTAGGCTATCTTTAGATGCGGATTTTGTTAAACTAATATGTTTGCGCTGTGGACCAACACTATACATTGACGGGGAAGGGGGTAGCAATAAAGATAACACCATTAAACAGTTACACAACATAACAGAAATAATATCGATAGCAGCGTCCCTAGCAACCACCTTGGTAACAATGAAAACGTCGCGATTTCCTGAAGTAATCTTCGTAATAACTAGCAAACTAAAGATCATGGACATCCACTGCACACATAATCTGAAATAACAACTCATATTTCTCGCATCAAATGACATCAAAACGCATTTTAATGGCCAAACTAACTTTAAAATTGGCATTTTCCATCGAGAATAAAACGAAGTTCGGCCATGTTTTCTTTTTCTGCAGGGAGAAATTTGAAGATCACGTGACATAGACGCCAGCCATTGGAATGAATGGTGAAACAAACGGGGTTTGTCAAACAGAGCACATGGTGTAGTCCAAACGATAGCTGGGGATTCTGGGTAGTGTAGTGTCTTCTGCCATCCTTTACTCAGAAAAAACATTTGTTTCTCCGAATCGAAGGGGAAAAATACAAAAGCATTGCACACAATTTAAACCAATCAATGTTGTGTAATTATCAAGGATAATCTGGTGTTTTTTAGTCGATGAGTAGTGCAGATATCACTGTAAAATCAATCGACAGTAAGGGGAATACTTACTTCCGGGTGTACAATTCTCCGTTATCCAATGGGAATGGACGCTCACATTGCCTTTAAGGGCAGCCGACACAAACGAATGCCGTGCTTCCATGAGCGTCAAATCCCGCCGCAGATGGGAATACATTGCAATCAGTTGAAAGCTATTTGCGTCCCTTTATGACGCTGAAGGAGCCTAGGAGCGTCACAACTGGACGCCACGGACACTGACCAAACGTCGCTCCTGGACGCTTAGGGAGTGAGAGTGTGTTGGTGTAGAGGGTTTGTATGAGCTGGTGAGAGAGGTGGCAGGGTTTAACTCCAGCAGATTAAGGCTGTTGTGTAACAGCATGTGGGCCTGTGCTTTGTGAGATTGACATGTGTTGTCTGTGGGGTTAAGTATATTCGTATATGGATGAAATGGGGAGGACTTCACTGCTCCTCCCAGTCAGGTGTCCGTTTGAGAGGATGACTTCAAAAACGTATATGGTCTCAACCAACATCTACTTTTTCCATTCAATTAAAATTACAAACAGAGAGAAATTACTACGAGCACATATTTTTTTCGTATTAATATAGCCTGGAATACAGGAGTAAGCACAATTAACTATTATCTCACAAGATATTTTTCCAGATATTTATTTAGGATGACATGCTTAAAGGTAGGCAGAGTAGGCTACTGAAGAATAATAATGGGTTCTTGCTACAAAACAATAATAATGGGAATAGTTTAAGATTTTGAGAAATAATCTTGTATGTGTTATTCTCATTTAAAATAGATGTTCATCTCGTATCTGTGTTACAGAGGTTCAGAGAGAGAGCCAGGCTTGCTGAGCTATCTAGAGTTAAGATGTGATTAGCGTAGCCAAGAAATAAAGTACATAACTTATCATAAAACCCAACTGTTGCTTTACATTTCAGTTTTGTCTTTATTAAGAAATTAGATACAAAATACATTTCTAAGTTTTAGAGTTTTGTTGGTGGAACTTTTCCCCCTCTAGTACAGCAACAACGTGGCTCTTTGGCCCACTACTCCTAGCAATGCTAAAAATAGACTGACAACATCCAGACTCCAGCTAGAAACTGTAAACGCAGTGAGAATTACTAATGTAGTACATTGTGGCAAAAATACTCTACAAAGCTTTGTGGAGCTGAGCAGAACAGCAGAGTGAGGATTGTCTTGGGGTTCAACACTGCAAGAGACACATTGCATATTACACACTGATCCTCTAAGAATAATACAGATGAGAGCATGCTCTAAATGCACAATATGTTATTTCTGCCACTGTAGGGATTTCTTAATTAAAGCAATAACAAAAGGTGGTAACAGGAACCAACAAAGGATCATGGGAGTTGTCATCTTCACTACTTTTGCCGTTATAGCACTCGCTTCTCCCAGTTAGGAATCATCACGTTTTATCCGGGAGCCAAATTATTCTTAGAGGTTTCCCCCTTTGCCAAACAAATCTCAAAGTGAATACGACAAAAGAAACGCAACCTTTACCTCCAATAAAATGACACATTTCTCTAGTTTGAAGATTGTTGAAATATTTGGTACGGAATCCAACAAAATGTACGACAGTCACATGATGTGGAAATGTACGACAGTCAGATGATGTGGAAATGTTACATATTGTACCTACCCAGAAATCTTGTGACAAGGTGCCAAATATGACAACTCATTCAAAGATGAGATGTTTTTCTGCAGTTTAGGCGAATGATTGGGTTTCTTTTTTAACATAGTATGTGTCACTTCACATACTTTACAAAGTGCTTGACGTCTCATTTGTAAGAGATGGGACACATCTCTGAGTCTCTCCCACTTTCAGAGTGTTTTGACCACTTGACTTCACTTTAATGAAACTTGTCATTTGTGTGCAGAGATGTCAGGGTGTTCCTGCTGAGGCGGGTGACACTGATGCAGGGTGAAGCTCCTGGAAAACGGAGCCTTGCTCTAAAGCCACAAAGCTCTAATTCAATCACCGATGTACACGTGTGATTAGGCCAGGACGTTCCAGCCGTGCAGAAAAGTTCCTACAGGACTAGACCACTGCTGGAGAGATGATGTAAAACCACAACCACAACCACACACACACACACACACACACACACACACACACACACACACACACACACACACACACACACACACACACACACACACACACACACACACACACACACACACACACACACACACACACACACACACATGGGTGCATACTAGTGTTGGAATGTAACAGAGTACATTGACTCAAGTAGTGTACTACTTTTAAATACTTATCACTATTTCCATTTCATGCTTTTACTCCACTACATTTTGGAGGCAAGTATTGTACCTTTTACTCTGCTACATTTATTAAACACTCATAGTTACTAGCTACTTTGTGCATAATAAATCATATGATAGGATACAATACGTACATTTTTTTATTCACAGTATTTAAAAAAGTGTCTGTGGCTCCACATTGACAAACTACAACATTAAAATGGTTTGACATGCATTTGTTTACTGATAACGGAATAGTAATATTATACAACACTGTAAGGAGTAGAGCCACAGTACTTTTACTATTGATACACATTTTGAAGTACATTCTACTTGTAGGAGCCAAAACGTTGATTTATTATTTAATCATTTAATGTATGTAATGGAGTATAATTGATTGGTGTCAGTTGATCGTGATCCGCAGCCACGGCTGGGCGGAGCGGCTGATTGGTTCTGCGATTGCCTCAGCTGGTTAAAACCCTCATAATTTTACGTAATTAATCATATATTTTCGATTATAAGGAGTAGAAATATGATTCAGATATCCGCGGAATCGCTGGAAGAGTAGCTTTCCAGCGGTATCTCCTGTGAGACTATGGGCCTTTCTCACTTCTCTTATTTTTCATTTCCTCGCTCCTCGGTCTCGGTCTCACCGGAAGTTGATTTGTCTGCGCCATCTTGAGTAGCGTCCCAATGGCCTTATTTTTGCCGGAGGAGCGAGGAGCGATAATGGAGGAGCGATAACCGAGGAACCACCAGACCATCCTTCGATGAAATCCTCTGACACTCGCCCCGCCCCCTTACTGTGTATCGCTCACTGATTGGACGATGCAGCGCATGCACTGATCTGATGCTTCTTGACATGAGAGCAGTTTCCCAGCGGAGTGAAGAAAATACATGAAACTCACGAGAGTCACTCCTCAGTTTATACCGTGTTTTGTTTCAATTAATGTCTCATTTAGTTACAAATATGTGATATATCTGAACAACAAAGTGGTCAAAAATCATTTTATTCATTTATTGGAAACATTTTCATGATCGCTTTTTTGGTTTTACATTTTCATTTATTGTCATTTCCATTCAGTCAGTCATTAAGTGCTATTAAAATGTTAATGTGCTACATATCCACACAAACACACAAAGTGTGCAATCCAATGAATGTTAATCTAACTGGGTTTTGATAGATAACATATCTCTTTTTCTTCTCTCAATTATTTTATTTCTATTGTGCACTCTAATCAATATTAATCTAACTATTGTTCGTTTATACATTTTAAGAATGGCGTTTATCTTTTTTGAGAATGAGTTCTTATTTGATTTAATGTATTTGGGTCTGCAACAGATGATACAAATGTTTGTGTCAGTAAATGTGTACTAACAGAGGCGGGGGTGTGTGTGAACATAACGGGGCGTCATCACAAACGGACGTCGCTTCATGTGACGCTCCGGAGGAAAGGACGTCCCATTGCTCTTAAAACTCATTTCCCTGCTTCTCGTGGTTTCCTTGCGTCTCTCCATGCTTCCCTGGTGGGAGGGACTAGTCGCAGGGAAACAACGCAAGTGAGGGACGCAAGGAATCCATTTAACCGAAGTGAGAAGGACCCTGTAACCAGGGCACAGCAGCCAATATGGCCGCTCAAAGCAGCTTGACTTTACACTGTGTGGGATTGGTGGATTTGTGTGTCCGTCAAGGAAATGACCAATGGACATCGAGAAATCACTAAGGATCTACCCACCAATTAAAAAAAAACATAAACCACGTGTCTCCCATCAGTTTACGTCTGTGAGGAGAGAGAGAGAGACAGAGAAAATGGCCAAAAAAAAACGTTACAGTTGCCGACTTCGCGAAGATAGAGCTTCAGAACCTGAAGTCTTCGACTCTTCTGAAGAAGAAGAAGAAGAATACAAAGACAACAACAAGGATCCATTTGGGCATGGGTAAGTGTAAATATTACAGTAATAGTGTACTGGCAATGTGTGGGGAATACTGCGAAAATGAACAATAGGTTTATTGATATATATTTGTTATCGATAGTCATGAACTTTTTATTGGGACAAAATAGACTCTCCATTAGCAAACGTTTACTCTGTGTTAACGTTATTTTGGTGTGTAAAAGTGAGATTACATGTGTAGAGGATTAAATTAATCATTTATTCGTCCCACAACGGAGACATTTACAGTGACATGTTTTTGCCATCGATTATTTTATCATACTGTTCTGTACAGATGAGACTTTGTCATAGATTTATTTATATGTGTGCCTGTTATTATTTTACCGTCCTGTACAGATGAGACTTTGTAATCAGATGTAACCTATGTATATGTGTTTCTGTGATTTTATACTGAATGTAAAGTAACTGGAAATACCTGTGTGTGTGTGTGTGTGTGTGTGTGTGTGTGTGGTGTGTGTGTGTGTGTGTGTGTGTGTGTGTGTGTGTGTGTGTGTGTGTGTGTGTGTGTGTGTGTGTGTGTGTGTGTGTGTGTGTGTGTGTGTGTGTGAGATCGAGAGAGACTCCTTCTCCAACCTCCCAAACTTTATTTTTATGTGTGCATTGTTATTTGTGCTTGAGCAACATTTTACTTGAACTTTATTTCAATGAAATGAGTTGTAATTATTGTCCTATATTTTAATTTGTTTTACAGAGAGGTTTCACAGCTGCCTGGGCCTAGTGGCCCACAGGTGGCGTTTATCCAGCAGCCACAACATCCATATGTGCTGGCCCCCACGTCAAGATCTACTGTGGCTCAAGGGCCTTCACCAGAGCCATCACCACCAAGGACCAGCAGACCAGCATCACTACAGCTGCCTCCACCTCCATCTGCGGCTGCCACCAGGTCAAGATACACCTCAGCACAAAGGCTCCACCACAGCCATCACCTTCAACCCAGCCAGCAAGGAGGTCTCGTGGAGGTCTCGTATAGCACTTGTACACCCCACCTACACAGCAGCCCATGCACCATCACCCCCACCTACACAGCAGCCAGACCCACTGTCTTGGAAGACAGACAAAGACCTTGACACTGTCTTGACATTTATAATGAATAGTTGGTTGAAAGTTCTGATGTTCAATATTGTGAATAGTTAGATTTTCTAGTTTCTTATATTTATATAAATAGTTGGTTGAAAAAAACATATTTACAATAAATTGTTGGTTGAAAAAAAAGGTTGAATGCTCAATTTGTATTTGTACACATCACATGAACCTTGGTATGTAATATGAAGTCATTATTCAGTCCTAATGTATCTCAGTCCCTGCTGTGGTGAAAGTAGAGTGATAAACACCTATTTTACTCAAAATTCGAATTTAATTTTTTTCATTTTAGACATGAATAATACTTTTATATACAGTGTAATTCAAATATGTCACTGCTTTTGTGATCCTAGGACTTTGGTAACCAAATCTAAAACACCAAAACAATTCGATCACATGAGTAAATTTGTGTTTTCACAAGAGTTTTGAAGATTTTCCGAGAATCGGATGTCAAATTTTAAGCTTTTGAGCTACTTATCTCATCAAACAGTGCTCTAAGGTGAGTAATATGCATAAATAGCAAGACCAGAGATTGTCCTGAACATTTTGATATGTAACACATGGGGTGCCATGTTAGAAGAAATACATTTAAAAGGTGATTTAAGAAAACATCTAAAAATCGAGAAAATACCCTTAGACTCCAGAGGGTTAAGAGTCATGCTTATTATACTCTGTGTTCTATTTTGGTTGTGAAGCCACACGGTTTTTTGACCGCTGCACTGCAGAGAAGTTGCGATTTGTTTATTTCAGTGACGAAACTGTTTCAACATCATCTGGTAAGATACCTTCATTTGTGTTTAAAGAAGAGAACGAACAGTGAACAAATGGAAACGATAACATGGAAATAAATATACCAAAAACAAACAATATATCTCTGAGTGATGTGTGAGCGCGTCGGCCAGGTGCTAAAACCAAAGAACATAAAAGAGCTAAAGGAAGTGGGAAAAGATAGCTCTTTTACTACTAATAATACCTCCTTATTTCTACTTAAGTAACCGTTTTAATTCAGGATTTGTACTTGTAAAGGAGTATTTTAACACGATTGCAATTCTGCTTTTAATCGAGGAAAGGACCTGAGTACTTTTTCCACACCATTTGCACCGGTTCATGCACCACCACAGAGACTAGAACATGTTCACCCCCACTCATTCTATGGAAATAAAAGCATGTACTTCCCTTTCACCACAGCTAGCTCGCCCTCTAGTGGTCCCACTGTACCACTGCTTCTATATTTATCTTCAGTGGGGAGGATTAGATATTTAGCGAAATCTCCCCATGCCACTGTAAATAGACAGATGGGTGTTCCCCCCACCCCAACACACACACACACACACACACAGACACACACACACACACACGCACACGCACACGTTTTAAAGGGACAATAATAAGGGACTTACTAATTAATAAACTCCATTAATAAGTAAAACCTGAGGCTTAGAAATGATTCTGTGAAACCCAATCATATCACACGTAACACACTAAATGAAAGCTTTATACTATAATGATATATTTTACTACTTTGAAGGAAATGTAAATCCTGTGGCCAGTTCCCTGAGTCAGTAACAGCCACTGTGGCAATGTTTTTGTCCTTCATTTAGGTAAGGTAAAAGTTAAAATATGTTTTGTATTATTACTTCTTGGGAAGAAGAGTAGGAGTTACTTCACTTGAGGTCCAGAACCCTTTCGGAAACACATTTGTAATATTCGTTTTGTTTATTCATCTCTGAAAAGTCTGATGATTTTGTATTTAAATTAGATTATATTTTCTTTATTGATCCCAATTTGGGATTTATTTTTGTCACAGCAGCATTGCACATCATGTGAAAGTGAAAAATAAACAAACATAAAATATAAACATCTCAAAATAGGAAATAAAACTGAATTAAAAAGTAAAATATTGTAAATATTGACAGTAAAATATATAATTGTGATAAAAATAAATAGTACTTACCTATATTGTAGGTTTCTAGTAAAATGAAGTGTGTAACTGTAAAATGTGTAGTAAGAAGGACAGATGTTTAGCTGAGGGGGGAGGTGTGTTAGAGGTCAGGATGCATGAGGAGGGCCACTGGGGGCTGATGGGACGATGTGGATGTAGGGTCTCCACAGGCCCCCTGCAGTGGGGATGAAACCCTTTTTTAGAACAAGGCCAGATTAGTGCCTTCCTGCAGCACACACACACACACACACACACACACACACACACACACACACACACACACACACACACACACACACACACACACACACACACACACACACACACACACACACCTCCCTCCACATCCTGACGATCATCACTTTCCTACACACAGTCTGGAGTAAATCCCCAGCAGCCTTGTTTTTATTGGAGCTCAGTCAGGATAAAGGCCCCAGGGCTGCTGTGTCCTGGTAGGTGTTAGACTTTTTTGAAACCCTTTGTTTTGGCATCAACTACTGCTGCTAATCCCCTGTGATGGAGGATCAGATACAGTATTTCCCAATAATCCCAACCCTGTCATCTGAAGTAATATTTGAATAATAAAAAAAGAGGAATTGTGCATGAATGACCAAATAATGGCAGTTACGGGCTTTTTCAGCCTTAGCTATGTTTCCAAATAGATTTTCAAGTCCTTTATTGATTATTTTGCCAGCATTGACTCCAAATATTGATTGATAATTGATTTTGTTGTTTCCGGTAAAACAATCAGTTCGCTGTGTTTCAGTGATCAGAACTGCATCTATATCAACGATCTGTTCTCAGCGGCCTGCGATAGATGCACTGCAGCAACACATCCTCACTCCCAGGTCGGCCTATGTTGACGTTATGTCAAGTCCTGTGTCGGCTTTTTCCAACGCAAGGGGGGGGGGCCTTAGCGTCCATTTTCAACGCAAGGGGGGGGGCCTTAGCGTCCATTTTCAGCTTTCCGGGATGTCCATATGCTTCTATGGACGCTCATGGAAGCACGGCATTCGTTTGTGTCGGCTGCCCTTAAAGGCAATGTGAGCGTCCATTCTCATTGGATAACGGAGAATTGTACACCCGGAAGTAAGTATTCCCCTTACTGTCGATTGATTTTACAGTGATATCTGCACTACTCATCGACTAAAAAACACCAGATTATCCTTGTTAATTACACAACATTGATTGGTTTAAATTGTGTGCAATGCTTTTGTATTTTTCCCCTTCGATTCGGAGAAACAAATATTTTTTCGTAAAGGATGGCAGAAGACACTACACTACCCAGAATCCCCAGCTATCGTTTGGACTACACCATGTGCTCTGTTTGACAAACCCTGTCCTCAAGCTCTGTGATTGGAGAGTGTGCGCCGAGGGTTACGCCGAGCCTCGAACGGCAGAATGTCCAAAACTGGATTTGAACGGGTCCACCGCGTCCCCCCCCCCCCCCACCCCGTCCCCAGAACTACACATGCTGGCTATTCTGTTTCGCAACATGTTCTCTATCTATGGCACGTCTCTACTGGGAGTTGTAGTTTTAAAAGACGTTTTCGTATTTCCCATAAGAAGTTGCCAGTATTAAACTGTGTACATCCCTGGAGGTTTAGGGGATAGGAAACACTCACATTTAAAACATATAATTAATAAATGGGTGAAAATTGCTTGTGCCCATAATGGGCAGCATTCATATATATACACACATGCCAGCTAAGGTCAGAAGAGCTTTATTTAACAGCTGGTCTTATGTTTGTGACCCCTGTTGTTAATTGATAACATTACATTAATTGATAAGCCTGAAACATGCACTTGTCAAGGTTCAGAGGCACATTTTGCAAATATGGCAGTATAGCCATCGATCAGCTTAAGATAAGATATACTTTATTGATCCCAAGTTGGAACATTTGCGTTACATCAGCATGTGTATCAGTTAAATATGCAGTGGTGTTCATTTGTAAATCATTTAGTATAATCACACAAATTCTGTGTTTTATATTCAACAATTCTGTGTTCTTTATTTATTGATTGTTCAATACCTGACAAGGCCGGAGATGAAATATCTACATACATCTTATAAGAGTATAATACATTATGTATAATATCAGTTAAAATAAGTGCTTCAACATAGTTAACATTGCTGGAGGTATGCACAAATATTGATAGATGTCTTGTAATGCACTATTGAGAAACCTGCGACCCAAGTTTTTCATTCAATGCAGAACAACACCATAGTTGTGTAGGCCTATATGATATGTCAATAAACCTTAGAAAATCTTGAAAGGGATGTGCAAAATAGTCATTATATACAGTCTTTAATTAACTATTAGTAGAGAATAACGAGTAATGAATATACTTTATAGCAGGGGTCACCAACCTTTTTTAGAGTGAGGGCTACTTTCAAAAAATAAAACAAGTCGGGGGCTACTTTTACTCCTCTTTTTGTTGTGTTTTGCAGTGTATATATTTATCACATTTTAACATTATTATATGCTTACCTTTAACCTTTGTGTGCTGTTTGGGTCTGTGGGACCCGTTTTCAGTGTTTACTAAAAGAAAATGTATGCAATTTAATTATTTTAACCTGCTTTATTGGGGGGGGGGGCCTCACATCCTCTAGGGGGGTCCTCACATCCTCAAGGGGGGTCCTCACCTCCTCTAGGGGGGTCCTCACCTCCTCTAGAGGGGTCCGGGGGCATGCACCCCCGGGAAGATGTTTTTTAAAATGTTGAAGTGAAATGCATCAATCTGGTGCACTTTGAGCACAAAATGAATTTATGGATACAGCTCTCAACTCTCAGATGAAAGGGAGCTGTATACTTTTCAATATTCCAATCATCTTTAGAATATGATCTCAACCAATAACACATCATTTAAACTGGTTTATTCTTATCTTATGTTACCTAGTAGTTAGCATTCTTTCTTTTTATTTATGCATATTTTACTAATCATTCCCCTTTAAACTGTTTTTTGTACTGTCATAGTACACATTGGAATGATTTCTTACTGTATCTATATTACATAGATAAAAGTGTGCTCTCTCGCTCTCTCTCTCTCCCTCCCTCCCTCGCTCGCTTTCTCTCTCTCCCTCTGTATCACTCGCTCACAGAGACTGTGTGCTCCACCGTGGCGAGGACGGCTTGCGTTAAAAAATAATAAACATATTTGTAAAGTGGGGGGACACAAACGGGATTTCGAAAAGTGCGGGGGACATGTCCCCCCCCCCCCCCCCCCCAGTGGAGATTACGCCATGTGTGTGTGTGCGTCAAGTGGAATAAATATATATGCAAGTTACAACACACAGAGTAAAACTCTGCCCCTCATGTGCTGTATTGGCTGGCATGATGGGCTGTTCAATGGGGCTGATGTGTTGTGTTGATTCTGCCAGAAGGAAAATCAGCGGGGAGGTGCCACATTGCTTTTCTTCCCGACTGCAACGCTGGTCCCGCAAATCAAGCAATAACGTGATTGGTCGATATTCATTGTGGGGGTGGGGGAGGAGGGGCGTTAGATATAGAGTTGTAGTAAGTAGAGAGAGTTCGCTATGATTTATGTGTCGTTTATGGGTAGATTCTTTTAATTACATTTCCTTTATTGTTTTGTGTATTTTATACATTTTGGATTTGCTTGTCGAGCTATTTTTAGAACATGCCCCGCGGGCGACTCACGTTGCCCCTGCCGGCGACTGGGTACCCCAGTTAGCAGAGCGCTCACGCTCACGCTAACTACTATTGTGCTAGTGTAGGGAGTGCCCTCACTCCCCTCTCACTGCATATATTGTTTCCTGGCCCAGTTATTTACAGTCAGCGGAGTGCTCTCGCTCAGACTGACTTAAGCTGCCAGCAGCAATTAGTGTGGAGTTTTCGTTGGTGCTGTCGCTATGTTTAACTCTCCCGGCTGGTCAGGACTCCCGGGAAGAAGAGATCTTGTATCTCAATGGGACATTCCTGGATAAATAAAGGAAAAATAAAAAAATAAAAATAAACTCTCCCGGCTGTAACACCGGCTGTAACAACTCCTCTTCATCCAGAGGATGGCCATGACCTTGTCAGCCGGGTCAAAATGACCATCATAAGCGACCCGGCAAAATTATATAAATAAATAATTTGCCCTAAACCAGGAGCTGTCAGTCCTCCTTGCCAAGGGTGCAATCGAGCCGCCGGTTCTTAGCTGACCCCACTTGGCTGCCCGGCAAGAACCAAGAACCACGCTCACGTCGGAAGGGAGCTAGATTAACCTGAGCCATAATGACAGTTTATGGCGAGTACGGAAAATGAAAGTTGTAACAAGCAGTAGCGCTGAGCAAAGTGACTAGAACTCAACCACACACTTATAAAAAAAATAGCACACTTTATAAAGTCAGGCAACACTAACTAGGCTTCGTGTGATTCTGTTTATTTGTACCTTACTTTGACCATCCGTTCACTGTCATTGATCATTGTGGAGAGAGGCAGACGTTTTGTTTTTTATTATAGCAGCTATCAGATGGAATCAATACATGGGCTGCACAGGTTGTGCTGTCGGACTATCACAAGTAGAATCATAATGAAAAGGTCAAATGTGCCTGTAGAAAACGGCTTATGCCACAATAGGATAGCAACAAGTCGCCAAGATAGTCAGTTTAGCTTCGGTTGCTGTTGCATAACTGCAGTCAACTCAGCCGTCTCTCGCGTTCGCTTGGTCAAATCAGCAGCTATTCATTTTTGAGTGCGCAATTAACAGTACCTTTACGGTAATCGCTGTACAAGAGTAAAATAATGCATGTTTTTTCTGCTTTATTTGCAATACAAGTCATTTGTACCATAAGTTCTTAATAAAACTGACACTGTTTGACTCAGTCCAAGTTTTTAATGTGTACTTTTTGGGTAATACTCTCTCAAAGTCTCTTCCTGAGAACAAAATCATGCCACCTCTGCTATATTTGATGAGATAAAATTATTTGTATCCATAAGTTCTTAATACAATTGGTAATGTTGGACTCAGTACTTGTTAGACTAACAAATACAATGAAGTACTTTTACTGTGTACTTTTTGAGTAATACTAGGTCAAACTCCTGTCCTGAGTACATTCTTTCATGTGTTCTGCTATCTTTGTTAAGAGATAATATCTATATTTCAGATATTTATTTAAATAAGAAGTAACTTTTGAATACATATTGCAAAACAAAGCCTATATCAAATGCAGGCTTAGCCAGTGTGTATTTCTTCCTGCACTACAAGATTTCGATGTGTACAAATCTGGGCCATTTATTGTGTAATTTCTCCAAACACATACAGTACAAATGCCTGTATTGGAGTCTTAAAAAGGTGCAGTAGAAGGCCTTTAGCAGCATCATAAGAGGCCAACAAGAGTGACAGGGGTGTGTCACTGTGCTGAAGGAAAGTTTTGAACAGTTATCCAGGACAGTCTCTAAAGACTTTCCAAGGGGTAACAATGCTGTTGCTGGAGTACTGATCTAGTGGATCTAGTGTTGATGTCATCTGTCTACCATATCCTCTTAAAATACTTTGAGAGAGTATTACCCAAATAGTACACAGTAAAAACTTCATTTTATTGTAGCAGTCAAACTAGGACTGAGTCAAACTGTCAGTTTTATTAAGAACTTATGGTACAAATGACTTGTATTGCAAATAAAGCAGAAAAAACATGCATTCTTTTACTCTTGTACAGCGATTACCGTAAAGGCACTATTAATTGCGCACTCAAAAAATGAATAGCTGCTGATTTGACCAAGCGAACGCGAGAGACGGCTGAGTTGACCGCAGTTATGCAACAGCAACCGAAGCTAAACTGACTATCTTGGCGACTTGTTGCTATCCTATTGTGGCATAAGCCGTTTTCTACAGGCACATTTGACCTTTTCATTATGATTCTACTTGTGATAGTCCGACAGCACAACCTGTGCAGCCCATGTATTGATTCCATCCGATAGCTAATACAAAACAAAACAACACTTCTGCCTCTCTCCACAATGATCAATAAAAGTGAACGGATGGTCAAAGTAAGGTACAAAGAAACAGAATCACACGAAGCCTGGTTAGTGTTGCCTGACTTTATAAAGTGTGTTATTTTTTTTACAAGTGTGTGGTTGAGTTCTAGTCACTTTGCTCAGCGCTAGTGCTTGTTACAACTTTCATTTTCCATACTCACCAGAGAAGAACCAGTTAAGCACCAGAAAAGCACAAGAACGGTTCTTGAACCGGAACCGGTTTGGTTTATTGGCAGTTTGCAAACCACTTAAGAGTACTGGAGTGTGAAAGAAGAGCTATTGAGTCAGTGTTGTGGTGCTGTTGCTTTGGTCTGAATCTGTGAGCTAACCACGCCCCGTTAATTTGCATATAAGGAATGGAAATGTGTCATTATGAAATAAAAGTCTCTTGAAATAAATAAACGTGTCATTATGAAATAAAAGTCCCATGAAATAAATAACTGTGTATTTAAAGTACATGTATACATATTTATTGCCTCATTTATTTCAGAATTTATTTCATAGGCATATTTATATATATATGTATTTATTTAATTATTTATTTATTTATTTAATATTGGCTTAAATGGCATTCCATACTCTTTAAACTCAGTAAAGAAGTATTCTATCTCCCACCTCTCTTGAAATAGCCTCCCTTCAACATCAATCTTACTTTTTTTTTACATTCTCTGTGTTACTAGCTGACAGGTGCAGACCATTACTGCTTCTGTGTTGGCTGCTACTGTACGTAGGCTCTGCTGTAAGACACACAATTGGCCATAGCAATTGAGAGCATTCTGCCTGTGCCAATCAGGTACCAACAACGTCATTTGCGTAGCTTACGGCGTAGGCTCTTCCGCCAAAACAGAATCATACATTTAAGCGGGCCACATTGTATTGATGATATGAATTGATATGCGGGCCTGATCAAAATCGTAGACGGGCCGGATTCGGCCCGCGGGCCTTGAGTTTGACACATGTGCTCTACAGCTTCAGAAGTTGTACACTATCTCTTGTTTGGTTTATATTGATCAACTTTACTGTATTCATTATTAAATGTATTGTTGGGAGAATAGTAGGTATTTTTGAAAATTGCATTATTTACATAACAGGATTTAACTGTCCCCCTGTGTTCCATAATGCATGATTGCATGTCAAAGTGATGTAAGACACTGTTTTGGTAAAACATTTATCAATCTGCAAATACTTTTTCAGAAATAGTGACACAAATTGTATCAATGACATGTATTTATTCTGCAGATCGGCTCATGTATCATCATGCATTTGATGGTATGTCCGCACCATTTGTCTTTATTATGGGAAGCTCTTTATTCAGTTCTTTGAGCTGTTGGAGGAGAAGCGTTGGGATTTGTGTGTCTTCTGTAGTCTTTGTCCGTGTGTGAGTGTGAGAGCAATGCAAGGTCAGTAGAGGGTGTATGAGCATGTTCTTCCATGCTCTTTCAGCATCTCTCTCTTTTTTCTACTCTATGATCATATGACATACTATTACATAATGACTGTGGGTGTGGATGTATGTACATGTTTGCGCATGCTCTTTCCTGAGGGCAATGTCGGCGAGCATCAGCATTGGGGCTGTGTCTCTCGCTCCACTGACCACACACACACACACACACACACACACACACACACACACACACACACACACACACACACACACACACACACACACACACACACACACACACACACACACACACACACACACACACACACACACACACAACACACACACACACACACACACACACACACACACACACACACACACACACACACCACACACACACACACACACACACACATGACAATTCTCCCATTAAATTCCCAACACACATAGTCAGATATAAACATAGACTGACAACATGTTGTTAAATAAACAAATGTTGATATACCACAGTATACTAACAGTTCATTACTGTATACGTGTACAACAGAGAGCAGTGAACTAAAAAGGTGATGGAAAATGACGTACTTTAGGTTTAAATAGCTTTTTGTTCCTGACCTGCATGTGTCAGAAACGTAATATGGCAATGCAACACTGTGTCCCACGTTTTAAAACATTATAATATTAAATTATATAAAAACAATTAAAAAAAAAGACAACATAATGTTTCCCAGATTATTTACCTTCAACGAACAGTTGAACTGGTCCTGAAATCATCTAGGAGTTCATCCTGACACACACTGTGCTCCTTCAGGACCAAGAGAACTCACACCATTAAAACTGTGTCTACCTGTCAGCTCATCAGCAGGCCCCGGACACCCGCTGACACAGACACATGCATTACATAGAAACTCATCATGTGACGCACTCACTAACCTGGTCGAAATATTTCTACACATTACTCCTTTTTGACGCCATGTCTGTTGTGTAGGACTCTGTACTACTGTACTATGACTGGTAAAATATGTTGAATACCGGCAAAACTAAATCTCTCCTGTCAAAATTCACAAGCTACCCTGCAGTAGCCTATACAAAGTCATTAAAACTAGCTGCACCTTTACCTGCTTTGATTATCAATAATTATAAAACGTATCATATATATTATTCTGAAATGGACCAATCTGCACAAAGAGTATTTTGTTATGCTAATACTGTTGTACTTTTACTTGAGTAACATTTTGAATGCAGGACTTTTACTTGTAACTTGTATTCCTACTCTCTGGTACTTCTACTTTTACTTAAGGACAATATCTGAGTACTTCTACTCTAACTCAAACAATGGTCTGAGTACTTCACCCACCTCAGTGTAGAAGTCAGTATTATGCCGGGGTTCGTCCACTCCAAATGTGAGCTATTTGTGCTTTTATTTTGAAGACCGGACTCGCAGGTTTCCGGTTATCTTGTGTCTGAATATGGCCGCATGACGCTGCTCGTAGCGGGACTGTTTACGTTGTAGGGAGAGGACATGAGCCGTTAACCGACCGGACCCAGAGAGCAGCGTCCACCATGCTGTCAGCGGAGTAGTGTGACCCTTTCTGCGGCTGTACCCCCCCCCACACCCTGAGAACCCATGCATGGAGTTACTTTCTGCCTTGTTGGAATCCCGCCTCACTCAGACAGTGAAGTAAGTCCAGACGGAATACTCAAAATAACACACTGTTCTCTCTTCTCCCAGTTATAATGACTGATTTAATTGAAGTTATTTTATTGTGTTTTACTCTGCTGCTGTTTTGTGTTCCTGTTGTAAATTGCATTGTTCATCGCGAGCCAACAATCCTACATAAACTGAATGTAGTGCATCTCCGCGGAGATAATCGGACGGTAGCTGGGCGTTATGCGGCTGGTTCCTCCATCTGATAAACTGATCCACGAAACAGCCTGAACATGTTTCACAAAGCAAGGATTTCCTGTTCTATTTTCTTTTTTATCCAACCCTCATTGCCTCTAGTCATAGGCAGTGGTGAACAGTAACTAACTACATCAACTAAATTACTGTATTTAAGTACCCGATAATTGTTTTATTTGATGCTACCTCCACTTCTACTCTACTACATTTGGGAAGCCCATTTTGTACTTTTTACTCCACTACATTTATTTTACAGATTTATTTACCAGTTACTTTATATATTTTAACACCCAAACACTTTTGAATTATGATTATTTGGTATATTAAACCATCCAACATTATATTTCAGAAATTAAACCATGACTGGGTTAACATACACAATTCATTGGCAGCAATTCTGCTAAGAAGTTTTCTGTTCAAAAATATTTCACTTTTACAAATATTCATACGTTTTGTTTTCTGCAATGAGCACTTTAATACTTTAAGTATATTTTCCGAATCGTACTTAAATACTTTTACTTAAGTACCATTGCTGATGCAGTACTTGAAATAGGGTTTTTTCTAGTGTGGTATTAGTACCTTAATAGAATACTTTTTCCACCACTGGTCATAGGATACGTGTCAGTAAACTCCAGTATTCTAACTCCAGCAGCAGCAGGTCTCTTCTGATCACTCCCTGTACGTCCTGTTTTGGAGATGTTCTCATGCACTTGTCTTATGCAACTTGTCAAATTCCCCGGCTTGAAACAAAAGTGCAGGCTGAGGGCTCTTCATAATGTCAGAATATGAATAAGTGATGAGTTCAAGTGCAGTGTTTTGTTTGGAAACAGGGTTAGACGAATGCTACTTCATCCACAAATCTGTCGACAACATCAGACACGATTAAAATTATGCTGCATTCTTCAATACTGGAATCATTGCTCCATGATTTCAGCGAATGCATAACACACTTTTGGTGTGACAGTTTAACCCCCCATTGCAGAGATGAGGTATGGCTGGCTGGGCAGAGAGACAATGAGAAATTGGACTGGAATGCATATTTCCATAGGCCAGCCCACATGCACAGTCGGTGACAGAAGGCACATTGTAGCCGTTAGCCCTCTCTGAGTGGAGAATAATTCATTCAAGTATGTCACAACATTTCAGAAATATCTTGCAAACAATAAATTCCAACATTGAATTTATCCATGCATATTAATGAGGGCAGTTATGGCGCATTTCCACTACAGCGCGGAGCGCGGTTCAAGCGTGCCGTGCCCGGACCGTTTTTGGTTGCGTTTCCACTAGATATGTCCCGATCCGATCACGTGATCGGGGATCGGAGCCGATCACGTGATTTTCAAAAGATCGGAATCGGGAGAAAAAAATCGGGGATCGGGATTTTATTTTTATTTTTTATTTTATAAAATATTTTTATTATTTTATTTAATGTTACAAAACAAAAATGACCATGTTCACGAATTAAAGTCATCCTGAGGCCTTAGTTTTTAAAATGACACAACATCATGTGTGTGTTGCTTCTTTTGGGCTTATTTTCAGACCTGGTTGCTTATTTCTCTCAAACCTGGCAACAGAGTGGGCGCAGTGTCTAATAGTAGCAGTAAGCTAACGAGAGGCTACGTTCAGCTGGTGACTCGGGAGTCGGGACAGAGAAAATGTCAGGAGTTTGGAAGTATTATAAAATTGAAAGCGAAGGCAGTGTAACAGCCAGATGCAATGTTTGCAAGGTTCCGTGTGGTGGAAAGAACAGAGCTACGTTCAACACGACCAATCTAATACGCCACCTGAGAAACAAACACAAACAACAACACGACGAGTGCCACTCAGGTAACGGCACTGAAACAACCGACACTTTCAGAGACTTTTAAAAGGAAAGAAAAACTGCCCCAGAACAGTGAAAAGGCCAAAAAAATAACAGCCAAAATAGCTGAATTCATCGCGTTGGATGACCAGCTGTTATCTGTTACCTTTTTTTCTCTTAATGCATTGCATAAAGATCGGATCGGGAAAAATCGGTATCGGCAGATTGTCAAAATCAAATGATCGGAATCGGATCGGGAGCAAAAAAAGGTGATCGGGACATCCCTAGTTTCCACTAGGCGTAGTTCCGGCTAGCGGGTACTTTTTCACAGTTTTTCTGGCTCTCCAAAATCGAGGTTCTTTCCGGGCCAACAACTGGGCTGAGTATGCTAAACTAGTGAGAGAATCGCTGGCAACGACAACAACATGAACATATTTTACCATGATTTAATTGTAATACACGTTTGAAAATGATGCCGAAGTAACAACATACTGATACCGGTTAGTAAAAACCATGAATTAATGCTTTGACAAGTCTGCAGACAAGACGGCAGGCGAAAAACCCTTTTAAAATGCGTGTTTTCTGAATGGAGATCGGCTAAGCTAACGTTGTATATGCTGCGACCTTCCACACTCACAACAACGCCCTATACCAGGGGTCTGCAACCTTTTTGACCAAAAGAGCCATTTTGCCCCTTTTTCCCAAACATTTTTTTGTCTGGAGCCACAAAACATATTTCATAGTTTTTTATTGTTATATCAGACAAAAACTACAGTTTTTTTGCATTTATTAGGCTATTTATTACATGATATAAAACTGTTAACCTCTAATAAGAAAAAAATAACTCTTATAATGAGAATTAAATATAATACACAGGCCTACTTTAAAATAAATTAAACACAGCACTTGGGGAGTCCTCTGCACATTTTAAGGACAAAAAAATATTATTAAAATGGGCCCACTTTGAAATAAATAAAACATATAGCTGCACCCTAAAAATAGTTAAAGGTAGGGTAGGTAAGAATGGAGAAACCAGCTTGAGTGCGCTAGAATTTGGAAGTACACAACCGGAAAAAATATGCCTCTTCCTTCAGACTTTCTTACAGAGCCCCTCACACGAACGTGCACATGACCAATGAGGGCACGAGATAAGTTTGTGCACAGATGGAAGGCTGACAGGCAGTTAGGCCATCCAGTTATTTTAGCCGGGCCGGCTCAGATGATTGGTCGTGCTTTTTACAGCGCCACGGCTTCCAGAGATTAATTTTTGTATGTATTTATTGTCAAAGCATTTAATATATTCATTGCTATCGGGACGTTAAGAGCATTCCATGGAATATAACAAAAAGTGTTTTCTGAAATAAATTACATACCCGATTGAATTATGACTGAAGATCGTCAGCTGTCTTCCTCTCCCGTGTTGTTCCTCGATACGTAAAGGCTGCACCACCCAAGCCCCCAGGAAGTGCGCTGGACTCAGATGAAAATATTCGTGCTGGCCAAACGGCGGTACTACACTTCCGTTTGGTTGCCAGGCCCGGAAACACTTTTTCCCATTGACTTACATGGGGAAAGAGTGGTCTGTAAATCGTTGGATAATTTTTTTTAAACTAAATAAACTACCCAGTATCAACACTTGTATAGCCCTTATTAAAAACATTCGTTCCTCAAGTTGTAATAATGTGCTAATAACGTTATTCTGAGAGTTATTTCCCTCTGCATTATGAACGCGCATCTAACCCACGGGACCGCGCCGCTGAAGTTTTGCTCTCTCAAAAGTTGGGCCATTTTATCATCATGCGCTAATGAGCAACTCTCATAGGAATTAATGAGGCCCCGCCTCCCACGCTGTATCCAGTTCTTATTATACATCCATGGCACCACCGTTGACAACTTCTCTCTACATATCAGACATACCGGTAAACCAGCATCGTTTGCTGTGAAAGCATATAACTCTGTCCACACAGAATGAAATCCCGTGTTCCTCCGGTACTTTTCTTTGATTTATCCATAGTTCGCTTATCGAGCCGGGGGTCAGGTTATTTGCCTCCAAGAAAAGGCGCTCGCGCGGAACCGTAGCAGGATGTGACGCATATTTTAGTTGACCTAATTAAAACCGTTTTGTTTTTTATTTATGTGTCACAGTATCACCTCAAAATACAAGATACAAAACATTTTCAACCATGCAACAAAATATAAATAGTCCTACAAATACTTTTATTTTATTTCCTTCTTATTTTTGTCTAAGCTCAAGGGAGCCAGAGCAGAGGGCTTAAAGGGCCGCATGCGGCTCGTGGGCCGCGGGTTGCCGACCCCTGCCCTATACAGACATAAATAAACCAGTGACTGTATTCGCCATGACACAGACAGTCTGTGGTTTGTACTTGTTTAACTTTTGTCTAGTTTCTGAACAGATATGAGGAGCTGTGAGCTCTGAGGGCTAACAGCTAACGGCTGATGTTGATTTTGTCTTTCGCATTGAAGATGACGTCACGGCTCCGCCTACACTGCGTTACTATGGGCTAGTTGCACAAGATGGCGTCTATCAACTTCCGGTTAATTGAGTGTGCGGTTGTAAACTTCCGGTCTACAGTAGAATGTATAGGCACTATTTTACACTCGATGTCTCCAAGACCTACCGAAGGTTAACATCAGTGATGTACATCGCCTGGTACAAGCGGCAGGCTCAGCCCCGAGGAGCAAAAGAGAAAAGGGGTTCAAGATGTAGCTACATATCCAGCTACGTCGACAATTATGAAGGTAAGTGACAAACAAAGCTGTAGTTACTGGCTAACTTTGACAAATTGACAATCTTGATACAGTATAAAGCGTTTTAATGATGTACTATTACGTTTTTTTGGATAACATGAATGATATCCAATTCCCCACAGTTTTAAACAAAGATTTACCTTCAGGGAGAGTGAGCGTCAGGGCTAGCTGTTACAGGTCCATGAGAAAGCATGAAAAGCCTCACGATCTGAGTAGGGAGGAAAATAAAAAGTGTTAATCGGTTCAAAGCCTCAATCAGGTTCATGTTCTGGGGTTTTGATGTGGCAAGAGTAGGTAACCTGTGATTTAGGATTCAAATAAGCCCAGCTAGCTGACGTGTTGCAACAGATTACATAGTGACAATACATTTGCTCACATCAACTGGTAGCTAGCTATGTGTGTGTAGCATGAAGGGGCTACAGATTTATTTTCGTTTTGTAACCCTCTCGTGTAAAATGATAAATACATTAGCTAAACCCAAACTTAGCTTTCATCAAAGATTCTTAATGAGAGGTTGAAAACCGTCTCTGCTTTCATGGAAAGCCCAGAAACTGGTTGTGACGGCTGCTGTTCTTTACTGAATGGTTAGTATAATCCATGTGGGGTCCAATTATTTGTATTGGCCAGTGTTAGGTGCTGGTTTTGTACCCTACTTCTATGTTAAGCTGTTCAACACTAACACTATTTTATGTAGTTATAATATAAGATAGTTAATTGAGAGAGCTGAGACAGGCTATACAAGCGTATCTGTTTGAATGTCCTTAAATTACAGTATTCCAAACAGCAGAACTTCTGTGTATGTGATGTGACTGACAACCTGACATGGTTTAGCCTTTTCCCACACCTACTACTTGCCTGATCAGCCTGCTCTCAGCTTTCTCATTTGTCTGTGTTGTATTGAAGCAGTGTCCTAAATGTAAAATGACTGACATTTTGTTTTAAGAACTGTTCACCTGTGGAGATTGCAGTGGCAAAGTGTTCCTGTGTAGCTGGAACAGCACTCTGCAACCACAATGTTGCACTGCTGTTCCAGACCGCACACTACTCCACACTCAACCTGGCTGCTGTTCCCCCTGTCCTCAGCTGCACTGAAACAGAGCAGCGATGGCATAAGCCAAGAACCATGGTAAGTACTAGGGATGTCCCGATCACCTTTTTTTGCTCCCGATCCGATTCCGATCATTTGATTTTGACAATCTGCCAATACCGATTTTTCCCGATCCGATCTTTATGCAATGCATTAAGAGAAAAAAAAGCATTCAAGTTGTCCCTTAAGGTTATTTTTTTATTGAAATGACAGTACCCAACTATCCATTCTATCCAACATGGATATAGCTTCTTTTTTTCACAGCAGCATTGGATCAAAACCAAATAAAGCTTATCAGTGGTCCACCACAAAATAACCATGTAAACAAATTGAGTGCAGATAGTGCAGTAACAAAACAAAAATAACTCTACTGGAAAGAGGTAGCTTGACTAGCTTCACAAGTTCACATTCAGTCACAAATAATAAAATAAAATAAAAATGTGGCTTAGTTCAGAATTCTAGCCTTAAGACTAACTAGTCTAGTAATAATGCAATGAACAACATCAGCTTAACATAACATGAATAAACAAAGTATTATATTTCCATCTTACTGGAGTAACACAATTCAATAGTAATCAGCAGCGAACCACTTATTTTTGTTATTCTACAGTATTGTTGTTTTATAGTTATTTGTTAATGTAACCCAATTTGTGGTCTTTGAAATTGAAAAGGATATTGCATTGTGTTTGTTACTTTCGTTGCAGTTGTATATGTCTTAAGTGTAATTTGTCTTGGCTTCCTATTTGTGGACATGCTTTTATTTTAAAGGAGAGGTAGCGCTGTTGACAGGAAGTTGTTGTTGCTATGGAAACAACGTGACGGAGATTAACGGAGAAAAGTAATATCTACATATAAAGACGGAGAAAGTAAACGATAACGTGTATGGTTAAGTGTTAGCACCCCCCGAAGAGGCACAAGCTCTTACGTTGATATTGGAGATTTCAATAAATTCAATTTGAAAAACGGAGGGAAAAATGAAAAAACAAACAATCGTATTAGATTGGTCGTGTTGAACGTAGCTCTGTTCTTTCCACCACGTGGAACCTCCTTCTTGCAAACATTGCATCTGGCTGTTACACTGCCTTCGGTTTCAATTTTATTATACTTTCAAACTCCTGACATTTTCTCTGTCCCGACTCCCGAGTCACCAGCTGAACGTAGCCTCTCGTTAGCTTACTGCTACTATTAGACACTGCGCCCACTCTGTTGCCAGATTTGAGAGGAATAAGCAACCAGGTCTGAAAATAAGCCCAAAAGAAGCAACACATACATGATGTTGTGTAATTTTAAACCAACACTAAGGCCTCAGGATGACTTTAAGATGTGAACATGGTCATTTTTGTTTTGTAACATTAAATAAAATAATTGTTTTAAGGATTCCCTATCCCCGATCTTTTTCTCCCGATTCCGATCTTTTAAAAATCACGTGATCGGCTCCGATCCCCGATCACGTGATCGGATCGGGACATCTCTAGTAAGTACAGTATGTGTTCACAACCAATCCATGGTTTAATGAGTATTTCCTTTGTGCCAAGAGCTGATTTAGTATGTTGCATCAACGACCTTTTCAATTAATTTGACAATTCTTTTGTGTAATTAATAGGGTGTGAAACCAGGCAGAGTGAGTGACATGGTGTTCATTTCCACTAAGCCAAAGCAGTTTACAGTTGCTGACGGTGTAAGGTAATATATATTGTCCTAAGTAATTGTATGTAGCCTGCTATAACTTTGTGATTGTTGTCTGAGTGTAAAATTGTTCTTAAAGTCCTAATTATCATATAAACATGTTCAAAGGAGTACACGTTACAATGCAGTGCGGGGGGAGCTGCCAGACCCAGATGTCCTCAAAGTCAGCGAGGCATACAAGGACTTCTCAGCAGACATCGCACCACGAAAAAAAACCGAATGGCTCACTACTCAACTCAACGACTAACACTCTTTCAGAGGATATGTTGGAAATGCACACATTATATCTACTTTCTGGATATTGTACATCTGTTCATCTGTTATATAAACTAGCATTACTTAAATATGCAGAGACTAATTGAAATGTTTAAATATGTATTTCTCCCCCCGATATAACATCAACCTATGTTTTGTAAAAGTTTATTAAATTAATCTGTAAAATGTTATCATATTGTGGATTTATTAAATTATGTATTTTCCTTTGTTATTTATGTGTGCGTTTGTTTTGAGGATATAATTCATGAGTACCTAAACATAGTATGGTATAACTGCTTTTTGTAATGAAATACACAATTGGTTTGGGACAAGAAATCTTTTAATCGTTGTTGCTCAGGCTTGCCGAAATGAATGGAAACTTATCTCCCGATTATAACATTGTGTAACTTGCTGCTGTTAAATACCGTCAAACTATGTGCAATATATACTTTATATACATATGCCATCTTTAATAACTGTAATATATATACCGGGCTGTTAAATCCTAAGAACTGCTACAGGATTTGATTTGTAGATTTGATTTGTTTTTGATCTGTATTTTTAAAATTATGTAACTTTTTATCTTTTTTTTAGCATATTGTTTATTATATTATAACTTAGTACTTTTTTAGCATATTGTTTATTATATTATAACTTAGTACTTTTTAACGCATGTAAGATATTCAACACTAAGCTGTCTGTGGCTCTTTCCTGCTTCAACGCTGCAAATGTCCCCTCTGTGGGACTAATAAAGGTATTCTGATTCTGATAACGGGACGAATTTGTACAAAGGGGCACACAGCAATGTAGTGCTGACTTTCTTACACGCTGGAAGGCCAATCGCTTTTCTTTACCCCGAAATCCGCTCATTCTTGCTCTCGGTGTGACATAACAAAACTGTCAAGCTGTCAAGCTGTCAAAACTCTGTACTCAAACCGGAAGTACTCAGCCGCACACCCAGCCGCCGGAAGTTGATAGACGCCATCTTGTGCACAGAGCCTATAGTTACTACCCCAGTTCCTAAACTGTAATGGAAACACATCATAAAGTGAGCCTGGCCTACCAAGGCCTAACTATACCGTACTAAGCCGTGCGAGGCCCTGCAGTGGAAATGCGCCATTCGATTCTGACAGTTTGTGGTCTCCGTCACTTTGATCAGTCCCATCACACAGCACATTGTTGTTTGCTCGCTGCTAGGGGTGTAACGGTTCACAAACATTTCGGTTCGGTACGTACCTCAGTTTTTAGGTCACGGTTCGGTACGTTTTCGGTACAGCAGAACAAATTATCACAAAACATAAAATATATATATTTTTTTTTAATTATTATTAAACTGTTAATAATTTTTTCACTCAAATAAATGCAAAATATAATAAAATAAACATTAAAGTGCAGCGTTTCGATGAACTGAAATAATCTGTATTTGAACTTTACTGTACTAGTACTCACAAAACATAAACTATTAGTTTTGTGTTTTTAATTATTATTAAACTGTGAATATTCACTCAAATAAATACAAAATATAATAAAATAAACATTAAGGTGCAGCATTTCGATTAACTGAAATAGTCTGTATTTGAACTGAACTGTACTAGCACCTAAGCAGCCAGTTTGACATTATGACTTGCTTGTCATTGTATTTTCATGTTTTTTTAAAGAAAAATGAACTTGTCCACATTGCTTGCCGAAAGGGCAGATCTGCTGGCACTAACAATAGGCTTGTTTGAGACGCGTTGCGGCTCGCCTCGAAAGTAGACGAGAGTAGCCGATCGCAGCCGGGGGAGGTCTCAAAAAGCTTGCCTGAAGTCGGACAGCTCGGAGTCGGCTTCGTCTTCTTCTTCTTCTTCTCTTGGTTTTTTGGCGGATTGCAAACAACTTTAAGGTGCATACCGCCACCTCCGGAGTCGGCTTGACTCGGTTTGCATTTATAAAGAATGCACACGTGTTTAATCGTTAATGTCAGATATGTACTAAGTAAATACATTTGTTCCTGCTCAAGATTAGATTCAACTTTATTGTTATTGCACATATTACAGGTACTGAGACAACAAAATGCAGTTTAGCTTCTAACCAGGTGCAACAAGCAGTAAAGTGAAAAGTAATGTACACAATCTACAGAATAAAATATAGAATGAATTGAATGATGAACAAACAGTGAGGGGTATGAATACACTAGATATACACAGCAGCCTGAGAGCAGTATGAACAGTGTGTATGAATATGCTAAGATATATAAAGTATGAAAACGGTAAGCAATGCAAGTATAGTATAAAATATATGGATATTAATTTAATGATGATAAAGATTGTGGAACAATGATGAAAAATGGGAATGGAAGTGGCGACGTAAAACTGACACAAAACAACAACAAACTTTTGCCCAGCCAATTGGAGAGTTTCATCAGCAGCACGGGGTAAAAACCACCAATGAGCGCTCAGCTCAAGATACCAGCGAGTCGTTTCCCATCAAGCATTTCGCTTCCGCAGCCCGTGGAGAGGAACTGCGCCGCCTCGCCGCGCCTCGCTCTCAAGGCTGCGGGCGTCTTTGTCCCGCGAGATTTCAACGTCTCATGTTGGCAAGCCTCCAGAGCAAGTCGGACAAAATGACTAACCATCATGCAACGCACGAGCAAGAAGTTGATCGAAATTGCGCAGGTCTGCGCAGGTCTCGCTTGTCTCAAACAAGCCTAGTGTCTCCTGCTGTGGAGAACACCCTCTCTAGGGACAGAGGTAGCATATACAGCCAGGTAGCGCTTTGCTAACATGGCAACATAAGGATATTTGGCGTTTGTAATAGCTTTGGCTCATTCTGAACTTTTTGCGAGTGGTGGAGGCTTACATGCTAGTGGGAGTTGGGTTTGCACTTCATTTTTCTTTTGGTACCGGTGATATTCACGTTCGGGTGATGCCTTTTCAAATGAGTGTGCAAGTTTAATGTATTGCCAGCCGCGTAACCAATTTTAGTTGAACAATGCCGACAAACAGCTTTGGTTCGGTCCACCTGTCTTTGTCCGTCATCCTTGTACGTAACTGCGAAACCAAAATGTTCCCAAACCGGAGACTTCAATGATACTGGAGGATTTTCGAGCTCAACTTTATCTGCGTTCGCCATTTCGACAGTTCCTCAAATTACTGACTAAATTTGAACGCATCCATGTGACCAGCTCTCATAGTATGCCTCTCGTCCAATTAAATGACTTGGTCGCTCTATGACGCGTTGAACCCAATGTGAGCAAATTACTCTGAATGCTGCGACGCAGCACCTGAGATTACTTCCAATAAGTTGTTCACGTTCTCAATTTTTTACGTTTAACGTTATATTCGTTCGGTACACTTCGGTACATACGTGTGTACCGAACCGAAGGGCCCGTACCGAATAATTTCGGTACGGGTACGTATTAAGGATGGGAACGATTAATCGAATATTCGAAATTATTCAGGTATTCGAATGATTATTCAAGTATTCGAATATGAGTTATTAATAAAATGTTTTGGGAGGGATGCCTAAGTTGATTACATATTATCAATTTGAATAATTCAATGTATATGACAGTGCCATAGCTAAATGTGTTAGGTGACGTCTAAAGGTGTGTTTTGCTCCGCTCACCGGTCCCTCACAGCGGGCATAGCTGCAGGTGCTGATCTCTCTCTCTCGCGTCCGGTTATACTTCACTCGCGTTTATGTCCAAATCCATCGGATCTAGCTAGTTCTAGCTAACGATAATGAGTAATGTGTAATGTGTGGAAATATTTCGACCAGGTTAGTGAGTGCGGTGTAGAGTGCAAACTATGCCAAATTAAACTTATATATTATACCTTGCTATACCCGCAACCTCCGTTCCAGCTGAGAGGGTCTTCTCTACAGCTGGCCTGATTGTGAATCGCCTCCGCACATAAAAGCCTATAGCTGTCAAACTGTGATCACCAGTTCAATACATTTGACAAATTTGACTTGGTTTCTATACTTATTTGAACATGTATTTATTTATTTCCAAAAGTTATTGAAAACAAATTAAAAACAATTTTAGAATTATTTTTTTTACCCAATTTTTTTTTTTTATAGGATATGTATATTTCTGTTAACCGGTTAACCGTTTTTTGGGGGGTCGAATATTCGAATATACATTTGCTTTCAAATTCCCATCCCTAATATGTATACCGTTACACCCCTACTCGCTGCGTATGAGTAGGGATGGGTATCGTTTGAAATTTATCGATTCCGATTTCGATTCCGGTTCTGCTTATCGATTCCGGTTCTTATCGATTCCCCGTTTCGATTCCAAAATTGTAAAATAAAGAGGTCAAACGTTTAGATAACAAAAATATATTTATTCTTAAAAGCTTTAACTGAAATTGTTACTAAAAAATATGCATGCAATACAAATGTATTGCACAATAGCTGTGCTTTATTTTAACTGAGCTATGCCTGTGGCAAGCTATTAACAGGCATTACACTTTGCCTTTTATTTTTATTTTTTAGTGTAGTTGAGCCTCACTTCAGAGTGTTTACCGCGACCTATCTTTGGTGTTATGAAGTGACTGAGCTCGTGAAATGTCTACGGGAGGGCGGGGGAGCATCGCTGCGGGGCAACTGTGGACCTCTGTCGCCTGTCAGCGCAATTTATATGATGCCGTTTAAAAAAATGAAGGGCGGTGCCGGCCGTCAGCGTACCGAGCCGGCCGTCAACGGCCCGCTGACGACCGGCCGTTCTGTGATTCTCCAGGTCCGCCCTGTATTCCACCGGGTCACCGCAGCACCGCGGTGCAGACGGACCCGCTGGAATACAGGGTCTACCGCGTTTAGGAACCGTTAAGCAGAACCGAAATTGTGTATTTTGTATGGGTACCCGGTACCTGGCATTTTCTTATCAGTTCTCATCTGGAACCGAGTTTCGGTTCCCAACCCTACGTATGAGTGATCCTCTCCTCTTTGCTTTGCTTATTGTTCGCAGCTTATTACTGTGGGATTGTGTCATGGCCCAGCTAGCATCGGGGTCATGGGTCATCAGTGCTGGAATGTTTAAATAAAACTGACAATCTGTGAAATTTTCATTAAGGATGAAATACCCTAAATGTCACAGATTAGAGAAAGTGGGTCACTTCATAGCTGATGTCTAAACTGTGATATAAGTTATAAAATATAAATAATGGAATGCTGCCAATGCCCCCTTTTGCCTGTTAATATTATGCTGCATCCCCCTTCCATGGATAGGGAGGTTGATTATCGAAACAGTTTTCCATTCTTTTTCTGTCAATTGGCTCATTAGTTTATTGACTAAACGCTATAGCTCTCGTTTGAAATCAGACATGTCAGTGCATGACATCAAGGATTTTGGGAGATGGCCCTGTGGGCCGTCTAAGCTAATTTACAGATGGCCCTGAGCCCAATGGAGATTGCCCTGAAAAATGCGCGGACGTAATGACGCACGAAGGGTTTGGGGGGACTCCCCCTAGAAAATTTAGATTTTTGCAGGTCTTAGATGCTGTCTGGTGCATTCTCTAGACTGAATTATAAGATGAACCACCACAATATTGTATTGTACAATTTCAAGTTTATTCTTCATTTCACTTGTTTGTTTGTTCTTGTTTGTGTTTGCTCGCTTCATGCCCTGCATAGCTATAAGAAATACTTAAGTGTTGGTCAAGATACTTTCCATCTGATGAAGGCAAATGCCTTCCCAGATGTAAAAAAGTAGAAAACATTACATTCAGTTATAACTGCCAAAAACAAACATTATTTACACTATTATGGCCCCTGTTAAAAATGTTTGTAATGTTATCTACTGTAAGTTGGTCGAACGAATGCCTCCTCATCCGGAAGCTGACCGAGCAAACCCGAGCAGCAGTCGAGAGGAGCCGAGCGCATCCGCGAAGCACACAAAATGGCGACGTCAGAGTTCCCGTTAGCCGGCAAATCTAAATATCTTCGGTCAAAATAATTTCCCTTTAGCGCAATACCGCTTCAGTTGCGCCACTTATGTGACAGACAAGAAAGTATGTGACAGACAAGAATAGTCAATTCTAATGTCTAACATTTAATGTGGAGAAAGAGATGTCCTGTATGGGTTGATTGTGCGTTGATCTGTTGGTAATGCCTCGGGGTTCCGGTGGGCATGTAAACAAATGCATAATGCTGCGCTATACTTTGTGGCCTCACCCAGTTGCATAGCGACACTTATTGTTTAGGTGTCTTTTAATAAGCAGGTAGTCATATCATTAGCTAGAACTAGCTGGATCTGATCGATATGGACATCAATCAATCAATCAATGTGTATTTATATAGCCCAATATCACAAATGTTACATTTGTCTCAGTGGTCTTCACAGTGTGTACAGAATATCAGTATGACAATACGACACCCTCTGTCCTTAGACCCTCACATCGTACAAGGAAAAACTTCCAGAGAAAACCCACAGTTTAAAGGGAAAAATGGGAGAAACCTCAAGGAGAGCAACAGAGGAGGGATCCCTCTCCCAGGACGGACAGACGTGCAATAGATGCCGTGTGTAAATTGAAAAGATAATACATTTGCAATATAGGTAGTCCAAATGTTTGGAAATGCATGTGTGTATAATAGGAAGATGAATCCATGAGGATATCCATCCAGGACCTATGATCCAGGACCACAGCCACGACTCAAGATCCAGGGCTCGCGATCCAGGACCGCAGGATCATCCATGACTCCGGATCCCGGCGTATATAGACATCAAAAAGAAAGAAATTTGGGGAAGCTTGGTTAATCGGAACATGAGAGTACACAGGTATAGACAGAGAGAAGGAAGAAGTAAGATGTCCCCTGACAAACTAAGCCTATATCAGCAAAACTAGGGGCTGAATCTAATCAGCCCTAACTATAAGCTTTATCAAAAAGGAAGGTCTTAAGCGTACTCTTAAAAACGGGTAGGGTGTCTGCCGCCCGAACACAAACTGGAAGCTGATTCCACAAATGTGGAGCTTGATAAGAAAAGGCTCTGGCTCCCATTGTACTTTTAGAGACTCTAGGAACAACCAACAACCCTGCATTCTTGGAACGCAATGCCCTAGTAGGACAGTAGGGTATAATGAGTTCTTTAAGGTAAGATGGCACCTGCCCATTAAGGGCTTTGTAGGCGAGAAGAAGAATTTTAAATTCTATCCTGTGTTCTATAGGGAGCCAGTGTAAGGCAGCCAGAACAAGAGTAATGTGGTCCCTTTTCCTAACTCTGGTTAGTACACGAGCTGCAGCATTTTGAATCAGCTGAAGCGACTTGACTGACTTCTTGGTACACCCTGATAATAAGGAGTTACAATAATCCAGCCTTGAAGTAACAAATGCATGGACTAGTTTCTCTGCATCGTTTTGAGGCAAGATATGCCTGATTTTTGCAATGTTACGTAGATGGAAGTAGGCGTTCCTTGAAATTGATTTTATGTGGGCGTTAAAGGATAAATCCTGATCAAATATAACACCAAGATTCCTTACAGTCTCACTGGAGGCCAAATTAATGCCATCCATAGTTAGTATATCCTTAGATAATTTGTTTCGTAGATTCTTCGGGCCAAGTACAATAACTTCAGTTTTGGTCGTGTTTAACATCAAAAAGTTTAAGGTCATCCACGTTTTTAAGTCCTTGAGGCAGTCTTGAATTTTATTTAGATGATTAATTTCATCAGGCTTGATTGATAAATATAGTTGAGTATCATCCGCATAACAATGAAAGTTTACAGAATAATTCCTTATAATATTGCCTAACGGAAGCATATATAATGTGAACAAAATAGGTCCGAGCACTGAACCCTGTGGCACTCCATGGCTAACTTTGCGTGGAAGATTCATCGTTAACACGTAGAAACTGAGAGCGTTCAGATAGATTGGACCTAAACCAGCCTAAAGCAGTTCCCTGTATGCCAACTAAGTGCTCTAGTCTTTGCAATAGGATATCATGGTCGATAGTATCAAATGCAGCACTGAGATCGAGCAAGACAAGAATAGAGACAAGTCCCTTGTCTGAGGCTATTAGAATGTCATTTGTGACTTTAACCAGAGCTGTCTCTGTGCTATGATGTGTTCTAAAGCCAGACTGAAAATCTTCAAATAAATCATTGTTTATTAAGTAATCACACAGCTGTTTTGCGACCGCTTTCTCAAGAATATTTGAGAGGAACGGAAGATTAGAAATAGGTCTATAGTTGGCTAAAACCTCTGGATCGAGGTTGTGCTTTTTAAGAAGCGGTTTTATCACTGCTACTTTGAATGATTGTGGAACATAGCCTGATAATAAAGACATATTCATAATATTTAATAAATAAGTGCTAATTAATGGAAAAACATCAACGCGAATGAAGTCTAATCTGACGGGAGAGAGAGATCAGCTGCTGCTGACGAGTCGACACGCAGCTCTGCATAATCACCTGCAGCGGTGAGCGGACAAAACACACACTTCAGGTTAGAATATTACACGTAGCTATTTTAATTACCTCTCAAACTACCTAAAATAGTTATAGATATGTTTAGTTTTACTGTCGGGTCACTCATTACTGGATCTGCGAGCTGCATGATACTGGCATAATAGATTGCCCGATCGGGCAACCAGCAGGTGAGGCTTCATTGCCCGAGCTAAATACTAGATGGCCCCGGGCCATCGGGCAGTCCTTAATGTCGAGCCCTGCATGTTATAACGAGTTTTTCACACGATCAGGAGCTCATTTCAGTCTCAATGGACATTTTGACCTGCCATGGTAGGTAGTGCTGCGTACCTGGACTCACATTCAGGTTCAGGTCCGGACTCAAGTCCAGAGGTTCAGGTTCAGGTCCGGACTCATAAGTCCGGACCTGAACCCATGGCTTGTGTCAAGTTGTGTGAGTAACTAAAGTGAACTTATTGTGAGCTAATTATCAATTGAAAATAAACTCATAATCAACTCAAAATCAAACTCTTCAGGTTTATTGTGCTCCCTTCCATCTTGTGTCTACATTTCTCTACAAAGTACAAATGTAAAAAAAAAAACTTTTTGCCACTTAATCTACAAATGACTTATGACAGCAACTACAGTGAACTACTACAAAGTTCAAACATCAGGATTCGTACGGTCATTGAAAACACGGAAAAGTCATGGAAATTCAAAATGCAAATTCCAGGCTCTGGAAAAGTTATGGAAAACAATATTTTTCCCAAAGTTTTGGAAAAGTCATGGAAATGTAACTAAAGTTGCGTTAAATATAATTTACATTTGATCTAATTGCCGAAATAATCTGCGGTCGTGAGCTGTTATGTGCCATCATGACGCGCATGGTGTTATTTTTTAATATATGAAGCGCGAGCTGTGTGCTCGAGTCTTCCGGCCCGTCCACACTACAGCGTCGACAGCTTCAATTTACTGCCTGTCGGCTGAACTCTGCTGCTCTGGGATGAGGGTCAGCTACATTATCTACGGTGCGTTCGTTAACTGTGCGGAGTCACTGTGGCACAGACTGCACCGCTGGTGAACAGCTGTTAGAACGGGCCGTTCAGAGCAGAGCGGCAGAGCGTGATGTGAACTGAAACGTTTTTCTGTCGCAATATTATTTAAGGAATCGTTGAGCTAGCTCGCTAGCATACATTGTCACTATCTGCTAACGTTAGCTTTAGCCTTCGTTTTCTAATAGTTTTTTTCATAGGCTATAAACAGAGGTGGTATAAGTATAGATATTTACTAGAGTAAAAGTAAAAGTACTCAGATCTTGTACTTTAGTAGAAGTACTCAGATATTGTACTTAATACAAGTATAGTACTCATATCTTGTACTTGAGTAAAAGTAGAAGTACTCAGATCTTGTACTTGAGTAAAAGTAGAAGTACTCAGATCTTGTACTTGAGTAAAAGTAGAAGTACTTAGATATTGTACTTGAGTAAAAGTAGATGTACTCAGATCTTGTACTTGAGTAAAAGTAGAAGTACTCAGGTCTTGTACTTGAGTAAAAGTACAAGTACTCAAGATCTTGTTCTTGAAACAAAGTAGAAGTACTCAGATCTTGTTCTTTAGTTAAAGTAGAAGTAACA
This sequence comes from Gymnodraco acuticeps, assembly GCF_902827175.1. Classification (NCBI taxonomy): domain Eukaryota; kingdom Metazoa; phylum Chordata; class Actinopteri; order Perciformes; family Bathydraconidae; genus Gymnodraco; species Gymnodraco acuticeps. The sequence continues at coordinate 297,040 of NW_022990025.1, read as the reverse complement.
GGGTGTAGGAATACTCTGTTACAGTAAAAGTCCTGCATTCAAAATGTTCCTCAAGTAAAAGTAGAAAAGTATTATCATCAAAATATAGTTAAAGTAGCGACAGTAAAAGTAGTCATTGTGCAGATTGGTCCATTTCAGAATAATATATATGATATGTTTTATAATGATTGATCATGAAAGTGTTCTCAAAGCTGGTAAAGGTGCAGCTAGTTTGAATGACTTTGTATACTGCAGGGTAGCTGGTGAATTTACTCCAGGTGGAAATAAAGTCTGATTTAACACTTAATAATAATAATAATTTCAATTTATATAGCGCCTTTCACGAAACCCAAGGGCGCTTTACAATGGGAACTAACAAAACAAAACAACAACAGGTAATAATAATCATACAGATACATAGGCTGAAGAAAACAAAACAGGAACAGGTTGCTGAGTACTGTATATTAGTTGAGACCACTTGATTATATTTCACATCATTCATCCACATCTGTGAAGTAACTAAAGGTATTAAATACATGTAGTGGAGTAGAAGTACACCATGTACCTCTGAACTATAGAGGAGTAGAAGTACACAGTAGCAAAACATTGAAATACTTAAATAAAGTACAAGTATCTCAAAATTGTACCCACGTATAGTACTTGTTGAGTTTATGAACTTAGTTACTTTACACCGCTGTCTATACAGATATAAAGACTAAGCCTTGCACAGAGGCATGAAAATACATTTTCAAAATGCTCAACAGCCAAAATTATAAACTGAATGCTGCACAATTAAAATAAATGCTTTTATATATTTCTATTAGATGTGACTCTTTGGCGTTTCTGTTATTATTGACACTGCTGCTTTAGTTGTTCTGGTTGGTAAAATCCTCTGTTCCTCATTTTAAAGCCGATATTCCGTGGGGTCGGGGGGGGGGGCTCGGGTCCTTGTCACCTTTTTCATACCTGATGAGTTTGCATCTCTGACTTCAGTTGCTTCAGCGTGTAGAAGCTAGTAAGCCTACTATTTGATTTGTTTTAGATAGGCCCAACATGTTTCATATGCAGACCTTATTTTCCTGTTCCATGTTCAAATAAACCATTTTCAGTGGTCATTTTTTTTTGGTCATGGAACATTAGGTAAAGGTAATTGAGAAGTCATGGAGAAGTCATTGAAAATCATTGGTGAAAAAGTGTATGAACCCTGAAACATTTATTTCACCAAACAAAGGAGTTAGCTACACTACCAAATATCCAAGATGGAGACCAGCAGCCCACGCTGTCCACTATGTCTAAGCCAATCACATCGCTAGCTTCCCTTGACGTCACACAGATCTCGTGAGCAGTTGCGATATTTTGCGAGACTTTGTGAGTTCAGTAATGGCCGCCATATCAGAAGCCGACACGATGTTTTTCGTCTTTTCTCAGCGCAAATTTCTCGATCTATGGAAGGTTTTAGATGGTTTAGAACAAAAAGGAGAATATACGTAAATGCTAGTTTTTTTGCGAGTCCAAGTACCGGTTCCCGACGTTCCGGTTTTAACTGAACTTGAACCGAAACATTTTAGCACTAATGGTAGGTAAAAGCCCAGGTATAACAGAGAACATTAATGATGGCTCTGTTCTCAAGTGTTACATTAAGACTTGGCAGTTTGACAGTAAGCCATTAGCATTTTAACAGTTCTGGGCTCCCTCTTCTCAAAGTCAGTTGTTTTGGAGAGATTTCTGGAATAAGTTTACCAGTTTTGTACTACAACATAAAATACATCAGTTATCCTACTGTTGATGTTTGAAGCTTTTACGTATCTTAAAAACAGCGGTTACCAACAACTGACCAAATGAGACTACCAAACATCAGGTGCTAGCTGCGCTAACGGATATAAGAAGCACAACCAGGGTGGAGGAGAGCTCTCCTGTCAGACTGAGAGGCTCAGTGAGGTAAGGGACTCTTGAGTGTTTAGATAGTTAATTTTAGTCTAAGTTATCTCTAGAGCTAGTGTTACGTTCCCTCTTTGCTAGGGGTAAGAAAGGGAAACAACACAACCAGTTTGTAATTGGTATTGGTTACCGGTGGGTTTATTTATGACGGCAACTGAACAAAACAATGATAAACACACGAACAGCCTGGACCAACAACGGACCAAACTGTTACGGGTTAACAACACAGGACTCCAAAAGAGAATTGCACAGTAGGCTACAAAATAATGAATGTACCTCACTTCTAAAGTGGAACAAAACACTAAACAAAAGGAGACTGTGTGGAAACACAGCTGTTGCTGATCAACCGGTGCTAATCACCGGGGTCTAAGCAATATACACAAATGCTGATCTACAGGCGCTAAGCTAACCTGGGTCTAAGCTGTTTCACAATGTCACTAATCTAAATGCGGGTCTACAGGAGCTAAGCAACCTGGATCTACGCAACACACACACACACAAACCCTACTCTAAACACAAAATACCACGACACACTGCTAACCAGTGAGATCGCACAGAACCCTACAGAATATACTGCTCAGCAGTCTAACGAGGCACAGAAAATACACCGCTACGCAGTCTAACAGAATCACAGGAGGAAGGCTTTGTCACAAGTAGAGGGTTGAGGCATCTGTCACAAAATACAGGGCCTCCAGACGGATGTTCGTGCCCAGCCTTTATCCTCCTCCCCCGGATGAGGTGGCAGCAGCGGGCAGGGCTTGAGTGACGTCTGTCCAATCCCCGCGAATGTTGCGAGGTCGGGATGGCCACTGACAGCATCGGAAGGCACAGCTCATTTGCATACACACAACGTTAAAGGCACAAGGTAGGCTGTAACAGTGGGTCTCAAAAGTTTTGACCACAAATTATGTAAACACATATTTCCAAGGCACTCCTTTATAATTATTAGGATAAATAAAAACAGGTTTGAAATTCATTCCAATGTATACTATAGGACAGTAAACCAAAAATATTGTTTAAAGTTGGAGAGATACAAAAATATGCATAAATAAAATAAATGTTAACTAGGTAAAATAAGATATTAATGAACAACAAAAATAAAATACGTTTTTATTTGTTATTGGCTACGGTAGGTTATTGGTTATGTGCATATACTTATTTGATTATTAAAATGTAAAATGATCTTTTTCATATGGGTGTTTTAGAGTTGTACCCCCTAGATCAGGTCTCTAGTAATTGTGTGCTCAAAGTGCACCAGATTGAAGCATTTTACTTTAAAATGTTCACAACAAATCTTCCCGAGGGGGGGCATACCCCCGGACCCCCCTAGAGGATGTGACGTCCACCCCCCAATTCAAACATGTTCATACAATTCTGAATACATTTGAAGCCATTTTGACGTACAGTGGGGCAAAAAAGGATTTAGTCAGCCACCAATTGTGCAAGTTCTCCCACTTAAAAAGATGAGAGGCCTGTAATTTTCATACCTCAACTATGAGAGACAAAATGAGAAAAAGAAATCCAGAAAATCACATTGTCTGATTTTTAAAGAATTGATTTGCAAATTATGGTGGAAAATAAGTATTTGGTCAATAACAAAAGTTCATCTCAATACTTTGTTATATACCCTTTGTTGGCAATGACAGAGGTCAAACGTTTTCTGTAAGTCTTCACAAGGTTTTCACACACTGTTGCTGGTATTTTGGCCCATTCCTCCATGCAGATCTCCTCTAGAGCAGTGATGTTTTGGGGCTGTCGCTGGGCAACACAGACTTTCAACTCCCTCCAAAGATTTTCTATGGGGTTGAGATCTGGAGACTGGCTAGGCCACTCCAGGACCTTGAAATGCTTCTTACGAAGCCACTCCTTCGTTGCCCGGGCAGTGTGTTTGGGATCATTGTCATGCTGAAAGACCCAGCCACGTTTCATCTTCAATGCCCTTGCTGATGGAAGGAGGTTGTCCCTCAAAATCTCACGATGCATGGCCCCATTCATTATTTCCTTTACACGAATCAGTCGTCCTGGTCCCTTTGCAGAAAAACAGCCCCAAAGCATGATGTTTCCACCCCCATGTTTCACAGTAGGTATGGTGTTCTTTGGATGCAACTCAGCATTCTTTCTCCTCCAAACACGTCTCGTTGAGTTTTTACCAAAAAGTTCTATTTTTGTTTCATCTGACTATATGACATTCTCCCAATCCTCTTCTGGATCATCTAAATGCTCTCTAGCAAACTTCAGACGGGCCTGGACATGTACTAGCTTAAGCAGGGGGACACGTCTGGCACTGCAGGATTTGAGTCCCTGGCGGCGTAGTGTGTTACTGATGGTAGCCTTTGTTACTTTGGTCTCAGCTCTCTGCAGGTCATTGACTAGGTCCCCCCGTGTGGTTCTGGGATTTTTGCTCACCGTTCTTGTGATCATTTTGAACCCACGGGGTGAGATCTTTCGTGGAGCCCCAGATCGAGGCAGATTATCAGTGGTCTTGTATGTCTTCCATTTTCTAATAATTGCTCCCACAGTTGATTTCTTCACACCAAGCTGCTTACCTATTGCAGATTCAGTCTTCCCAACCTGGTGCAGGTCTACAATTTTGTTTCTGGTGTCCTTTGACAGCTCTTTGGTCTTGGCCATAGTGGAGTTTGGAGTGTGACTGTTTGAGGTTGTGGACAGGTATCTTTTATACTGATAACGAGTTCAAACAAGTGCTATTAATACAGTTAACGAGTGGAGGGCAGAGGAGGCTCTTAAAGAAGAAGTTACAGGTCTGTGAGAGCCAGAAATCTTGTTTGTTTGTAGGTGACCAAATACTTATTTTACCGAGGAATTTACCAATTAATTAATTCAAAATCCTACAATGTGATTTCCTGGATTCTTTCCCCCCATTTTGTCTCTCATAGTTGAGGTATACCTAGGATGGAAATTACAGGCCTCTCTCATCTTTTTAAGTGGGAGAACTTGCACAATTGGTGGCTGACTAAATACTTTGTTGCCCCACTGTATATTACCTATGTCAATACGTTTCTGTTTTTGTAGTGTATTTGTCTTTTGTAGAGATTTTTCATTTATTTGTTATATATAAAATCTTGCCTAGGGCAGCAAATTGGCTAGAACCGGCCCTGGTACTAGGCCTCAAGAGCCTTTCTTGTGCTGACACATAAAAACAAATTGGCGGGGAGCACTTCGCACGTGCACACACTAAAAAATTCCACGCGCTCCGCGCTCACATTATGCTGGGCCCACATGCCTTAGCACCGCTGCTATGACTCCATCCTAGGGGAAACACTGGACCGTTATGTAGTTTGTCTATAGCCGAATTTGAGCTTTTTACTAATAAAAGTGCGTTAATATGTTGAAATTATCTTGCAAAACAGACATCAAAAATATTTGCCACAGATCTTATTTATTATATATTTATAGGGATGCACGATATTGGTTTTCTGAAACCGATACCGATAACTTCCTGCTTCTCAAGACCGATACCGATAACCGATAATACAAAAAAATGTACGCCACTAATTATTTTAACGCGGTTAACGCATGTGTATTTGTTTTCCTTGGCCGCCCCGTAGTTTCAGAGCGCATCGAGTTTAAAATACCATCTACAAGCTGATGCTGACAGCCCCGCTCCTGCCGCCCGCTTGTGGCAGACCACACTTCCACGCTCACCGGCATGCACCGACTGGCCATCTGGAGGACCGGGAGGGTGTGTGTATGTGTGGCCCGAGCGAGCGAGAGAGAGACCTTACGTGCATTGTTGTTGTTAGCATCTGGTGCTAGCTAGCTGCGCTAACGGCTATAAGGAGCTGTTTAAATAAAAACAGAGGAGCGACATTTCGCCACAACTGCGCCGAGCACTTGACTTTATGCAGGAAGCCAGACAGTGGGACATTGTACGAAAAGTCAGCACACTCAGCACGGATAGTGCGCAACATGATTGCAGCGTCCAGGCAGCTCCGGTTCGAGCATATGCCTTGAGTTGCACATAGCTCCAACGCCCATACCACCGACGACATGTTTGTTTACTGTCCTGGCTTCACGGCCGCACACCATTTACGTCACAGCCAGGCATGAGTTAGGGAGCGCTGGATTTGTGAAGAACTCCCCTCTTCCTAAACCACTAATACCACAGTACTGGCAAAACGGGAGGAGCCGAGTGAAAAACAAGCGCCCCTCATCCCAATCCACCCACACCGCAGTATTTTTTTCTTTTTTTTTACCCAAAAAATATATTGTATATTATCGGGGCTATTAATACTGGTATCGGGTTTATCGGGATGATGTCATAATTCCTAATATCGGACCGATAATTATCGGGCCGATAATTATCGTGCATCCCTATATATTTATCTAATGTTCCACAATAATCCCATTGCTTTTCGACAATGGAGACCTTGCAATTCTAATTTACGGGTTGTCCTACAACAATACATAATCTCTGCACTATCAATCCAGCAATTAATTTGATAGTTTATTACACTGTAACATATCAAAATGTCTAAGATGAAATAGGCCTGTTAGTAGAGCCAGCCCCTGACTGAAGCCCCAGTGTGAGAAAAAGTTTTTAGAGAGTACTTGTCCATGGACAAGTGAGTTTGGCAATTTACTTGTCCGAATACATTTTTCACTTGTCCAGAATGGACAAACATTGGGGCCACTGGAATCTTCTTCTTTGTCATCGTATTTTACATTTTCCCACGGTTTTTACGACACCGCTAACGTAAGTGAGCCGTAAGATTGTACTGCATCACACATGGGGTTGGGTATCGTTTGGATTTTAACGATTCCGGTTCTGCTTTTCGATTCCGGTTATTTTCGGTTCTCGATTCCGGTTCTTTGAGAGGGTAAAAATAAGTCAAACTGGGAGAAAAATATATTTATGAAAACATTAAGTAAAATCTGTATTCCTATTTACAAATCACTTCATACTGTTTAATTTCTTACGGTTATTGAATACAATTATATAAAAATAATCTCTGCATTGTTTAGTTAGTTCCAGTGGCAGTTCTAGAACATTTTAAATGGGGGGGCAAAGGGGAGGCAAGAGGTCATGCCAGGATGGCATAGGAGGGCGGACAGTACGTGGTATGTTATACTCTATATAACCTATTTATTGTTAATTCATGCCCTAACACAAGTGTTCTTAATGCACAAGAGAAACAAGGTGTTCAGACAAACAATCGGGTGCCCTTTGAGTCCCCCAAGCTTACCTCAACCATTTTAAATGAAAGGAAATTACAAAATGTATTTTAAAGCAATGAATTAATGGAACAGGTTGTTTTGCATTACAATGTAAAATTAAATATATATTTTGTTTTTAAAAAAATTGGTTGTCTTAGACAAGCACTAAGCATTATTACATATTAATTTAATATTAAACAAATCAAAATGGCCAATTATCCCAAAATGTTGCTGCTAATATAATCACATGCTTGTCAACTTTAACTGATCAAAAATCAATTCTGAAAAAATACTTGAATTATCTATGAAATTGCAATATTGTCCCTCAGTTTGTTTCAACCCCGTCACGCCATACCATTTACCCTCCTATTAAAATAATGGATCAGTCCGTGATCTGTATTGAGGGAATTACATCACAAAAGTGTCAGTTTCTTCTCTTACCTATATTTCAGATTAAGATTGACAAGCTCAACATTTCAACTATGTTGTATGAATTAATAATAGTAAATAATTGTTTATTACAAAAATAAACAATAGTTTTGCAAAATATTACAATTTTGTAATGTCCTTGACTTCCATGTGGTGCCATATCTTAGCTAAACAAGGTCTCATGCCTACTTTTTGTCAAAAACTTCAACCCTGTTACATTTTTTCAAGGAAATTCCTAGTAATTATTTATATGTTGTGCCAGAGGTGGGAAAATGTAAGTAGTCCACTACCAGATGTTATGACCAAACATTTTGGTTTCATTTTTCAAAGATATAAAGACCCAAAAGGCACCCGATTCAGAGAATACCCAGAATTCTGCATACTGTAAGTACTTAATTATAATTAAGTACACAAATGACATCACCCATCTCTTCAGAGAGCTAAAGGTGACCTGTGCAGCAACACATTTCAATCAATATTAGTCAATACTAAGAGCTGCTAGATTGTGCTGCTTTAATGGAATATGTAAGGAGAATAAGAACATACCATGTGGTCCAGCTGGAGTTTCATCTGCCTCCTGATCCCTGCCTCTGGCCCTCTTTCTGATACTTCATCTTTATTCCTCACATATATTTCTTCTTCTTCACTAATGTCTTCATCTCCTCCTCTTCCTCCTGCTCTGAGCCTCCTGGTCTCTTCATCTCCTCCTCTTCCTCCTGCTCTGACCCTCCTGGTCTCTTTGTCTCTCTTTTCCTTTTCCTTTTTCTGTTCGTCCTGATCACTTCTCAGATATGTCTTTTTGTTGTTGTTGAATCACTCCAATACTCTGGCCTGCAAGAGTCTACTTGTGAAAAGCACTGGTACAAATGCTTGTATAACTTTACACGTTAGGGCCATGTAGCCTAGCTAATATGTAGCATATCATAAATATAACATCAGAAAGTATTGATCAAGCGCACACATGCAGCTGTGTTTCGATCCAGTTTTTACGGTAAAGGATGAATCCTGGTTTCATTGATCTGGCCTCATGGCTGTGATGTGTAGTTTACGTGGATTTAATAGTAGGCTACCGCGTAGTTTAGCAAAGTGATCGATCTCCCAGCTAACGCTGTCTGCGTAGTATTTTGTAACGTAACGCCCCAAACAGCGCCCGTCTGTTAAACGCTATCGATTCAAACGGCAGCGTTTTATTAATATTTAGTTTCAAGCTCTCGTCCTTAGTAAAAACAAAACTAGTGGAAAGGGAAATGCTCCCAGGGGAAGCTGATCCATAGGTGCTGGGACAGCTCCCTCCCTCCCTCTCTGCAGCGGTGTGAGCCGCGGTCTGTGTGAACGCCGCTCCGCAGTTTAATGCAGGGCCGTAGCTGCGTTTTTAACGGGCCTAAAATGATATTTAAAATGATTCAATTTTAACTAATGTAATGCTTGTTTTGTTGCTTGAGAAGCTTGTGGAAATAGTGTAGGTTTGTTTTAGTACAGTTTTAGGGAAACAAAAGTTAGGGGGGCAGCTGGGGGGGCAAGGCTCTACAGTGGGGGGGGCAGCTGCGTCAATCGTTATGTACTTATATTACGCTGTAACAGGATCTAGTGATATCCAAGCAACAGAGCTTCATTTAGCATGAAATAATTATTGCACTGTATATATATATATACACTTATAATAATAAGTAATATTAACTTTATTTAATACAACATTTACGGTACAAGATTTAATCATACAGCCCATGTAGTATGATAATGAATTATAGCAAACATGTGCAATATATCCATTATTACAGCTCTGTGAGACGATATGGGTCCGTTCTTATTGTGCATCCATGGGTAAAGATAAATGCAACTCACATTGGTTTCTCAAACAGCATCTCTGTAAACTACGTGTATTCACTGAATTTCACTCTCTGCCTTTAACGGCTCCTTGTAGCTCCAATAGCTCCAGCCCCCACCCTCCCTGTGAGCACAGTGTGCTCTGATTGGTCGGGACACGTAACATGAACGTGCCGGGCGGCGCGGTCCCGTGGGTTAGATGCGCGTTCATAATGCAGAGGGAAATAACTCTCAGAATAACGTTATTAGTACATTATTACAACTTGAGGAACGAATGTTTTTAATAAGGGCTATACAAGTGTTCATACTGGGTAGTTTATTTAGTTTTAAAAAAATTATCCAACGATTTACAGACCACTAAATCGTCTCCGGCGTCAGAAGTTGAACAATGTTCAACTTCTGACGCCGGAGACGGACCGCTATGCTACCCACAATTCAGTTCGGCGAAAAAAGCGAGGCAACGTGACGTCACCCCATTCAAAGTGAATGGGCAGATTGAAGCTGTAGTGTGGACGGGCCGTTAGGAATCGACAAGCAGAACCGAAACTAACACTTCTAAACGAACAATGGCGGACACGTACAATTTGCGAATGAGTTCTGCCTTTTGTAAACTGAATGTATCAATAATTTGTCAATAAATCAGGCCGAAAAACTCCACTTGTCCGCCGGACAAGTCAATTGAAAGATCTACTTGTCCGATATTGTAAATAACACGTCCCGGACGGTGGGACGTGTACTTTTTCGCACACTGAGCCCAGTCTAAAATGTTATACTGCAGTTAAAAACTTTAGATTTCTGAAGTGAGCAAAAGGTCATTGTGACTTTTGGTGTTGAATCTGATATAAATTCCCGCAAATAAAGGAATTAGAGTAAAAAAAAATCTCTTTCACTACTCTCTTACGGCAGCACTCTAAGTTGATTAGAAAGATACATCACTGTATGAAGGCAACGAGCATTAGCTGCATTCTATTTTAATTTACACACCACTATTTCTAAATGTCTGGGTTATCTAAGCCCCCCTTCCCAGATTCTGTGTGTTCAGTGGAGCAGGCTCCTCTTGCCTTATATGTCGAGTATCAGGCTGCCAAATGTTACCCTTAGTTCAGACAGTAGTGTTTTAACTAGTTTGTGATGCTTTCAGTGCACCTGACCACTTGAGGAACAGTGTGTTTCTCTTTAAAATCCGCTACTTGATTTCTGAATTTGTTCTGTAAAGACTTGATTTAATGATGCATGAAGTTTGGATACAGCACTCTGAGGAGCTTTAAAGTTGTTCTTCACTTTTATACCTCATGTTCTCATCATTTAGCTATAAAGTCAACCAGTCTGGCCCTTCCCCCTGACTCATCCTTGATTGATTGTTGGGAGGAAATGGAGACATGGATATCGTGCAGATAGATTATTTGAAATGGAAGAGATGGATAAAATGATTTAGTGTGATGGCTGTAAGAGTAGCATTAGAGCTGTGAGTGCTGTAGTCTAATGCTGACTGATGCTAGGTCGGGTTACACACCAGGAACTGTGATCATATTATTTTACTGATCTCTAGTATACTTGCAAAGTTTTATATGGGATTGATGTCAGTTTTGTTGTGGGTCACTGGCATTTCTTAATCATAGTGTATGACCTTAATGGATCCCATAAACATATTAATACCTCATTCACACCAACGGTGTTTCAGGGCCGGTTCGGAGCTGGAGCTTGAAAAGCACCGGGTTTTCCTGTTCACACCACAGCGGAGCAGCCTCTTAGCTCCGAAATCCGGTTCGTTTCAAGCACCAAAACATTGTCCGGCTAGAGCAAAAGCACCGCATACGTCACGCAAACGTCGAGGCAGGGGCGGGGGCAGGGGCAGGGGCGGGATCAACTCCTGAACAACAAAAAAAGCCCGCGTCTTATCCAGTTTGTACATAACGATGGAGAAACTTAACAAGCAGCAGTGGTCCACTGAAGAGACCAGCTACCTACTGGGAATCTGGTCTTCCGAAGAGGTACAGAGGAAGCTGGAGCACAATCGGCCATTGTTGTTGTTGTCGGTGTGAGCTGTGAGGGGTTTCCGCGTGGTTTGGCTTTATGAAGCAGGCACGCAAACGGTTACGTCATGACGCAAACGATGACGCAATGACGCAGCACCAGTCGGACTCTGGGCGGTGTGAAAAGAGCCGGAGCTAAACCGAAGAACCGGTTCTGAAGCTGAAAAGCTCTAGCACGGAGCTTGAACCGGAGTTGCGTTGGTGTGAATGAGGTATATGAGACAGTAGCAGTTCTGTGTCTCTGTGAAGACATGAATCCGTTTTCTTGCCTTTCTCTGGGCTGCAACTAAGTATTTTCTCATCCTTTCTCATATATTTGTTCTCTTCTGTTCTTTTTTCTTTACTGTTAGTGCTTTGGGCGCTTGTTGGATCCTAAACAGCTTGTTAGCATCATTAAAATAGATTGTTCCTTTCTCTCCCGCAAATACGCTGTGAATTAAATACAGAGTTTGTTTGGTCACATGATGTTGAATACACTTACATGCTGGCCTCAGGTGTAGCCCACTGACACTCCATCAGTGTGTGTTTCCTTTTTGGCTGAACATGGTCACCATGTTCACTGGTCATTTCAATTCAACACAGAGTGTGTAAGTATTTGTAGTCTTGGCTCAGCAACCAAATTGAAAGCAGTAAATAGTCACACTCCAGCAGCTGTGCGGAGTGTCCCTGATCATCTCACCTTCCTCCAACAGCCTGAAGACATGCAGTTATGTCGGGTTAAAAGTGGGGCAGTGACGATGAATTTTTGTAGGTTGACCCAGAAGTTCACTTCACAAGGGTTCCCTCCGTGGGATTTCAGTATATTGCAGAAAATTATCTCTGTGGTAAACAAACGTTTATGATCACCACTTACATGTGGTTATTAAAATAACTGTGACCAATATATCTTCTACTATAGTGGTGCAGTGACGATGTATTTTTTTAGGCCAACTGGGAAGTTGATATCGGAAGGGCTCCCTCAACAAAAGCAATATGATTTTACTATTGGATTTTGGAACATTGCAGAAAATAATCTCTGTGGCAATTTCACACATTTTATTTATGATACTTATTTTTTTAAACAGCAAAAATCTCCAAATATTAACAACACTTGTATTATAGTTGAAGTGTAAATGCAATAGCAAGAGCCAAGAACGTATAAAGTTAATGTGAGGCTATACATGACGTGTACGTGTGTGTGTGTGTGTGTGTGTGTGTGTGTGTGTGTGTGTGTGTGTGTGTGTGTGTGTGTGTGTGTGTGTGTGTGTGTGTGTGTGTGTGTGTGTGTGTGTGTGTGTGTGTGTGTGTGTGTGTGGTGTGTGTGTGTGTGTGTGTGTGTGTGTGTGTGTGTGTGTGTGTGTGTGTGTGTGTGTGTGTGTGTGTGTGTGTGTGTGTGTGTGTGTGTGTGTGTGTGTGTGTGTGTGTGTGTGTGTGTGTGTGGTGTGTGTGTGTGTGTGTGTGTGTGTGTGTGTGTGTTACGGGGTCCTGGACAGGCTGAGACTGGCTGTGAATGTGTGACAATGGAGCTCTGTTAAGCTGTGTGTACTGCATGTTTGTTGGTCTCTGTGTGTTTATGTGTGTGTGAGACAGAGAGGAATGATGTGGGTAGATCTTGTGTGGGTCAAGATTGAAAGGTCGGACATGAGGCCAGTACAGCCGTTTTTAATCGTGGCTCCCACCTCAACCCAGGGAGGAAAGGTGTGTGTGTGTGGTGTGTGTGTTTGTAGGAGGGGTAACTTTGCACACACTGGACCATTCTTCCTCCAACAGGTGGGCTGCTCAGAAATGTGTCAATTAGAGAGTGTTGGTGGTTACACTGCTACAAAGGAATGATGTTTGTCTGTCTGAGGGAAACAGTGTTTTCAGAAGTGAAAAACAGAGGTGCAAAAAGGTGAAAGTGCAACTGAGAAAATCTACCCATAAAGCATAAAGCTCAATGTCTTTTGAGCTGGAGTGAAAGAGATCAGTTAAACAGATAAAAGCAGAAAAAGTGAAAGGGGGCTGGCCATGCTCAGGGACCAGGTGTGTGTGTGGATGGCTGAACCATATACAGTCTTTGGGCTGTGCACATCCCCCCCCCCCTCCCCCCTTTACCCTGGCAAAGCTCCAACTGGATGTTTGGGGGGTGGAGGGGGGTCTGACCCCACCTGGGCACCCAGCTGCTGCCTTTGCTGTGAGGATCAGCCCCCCCCCCACAGAACTCACTCTGATGTCTCATGAACAGTGTTGGGGTAGTTACTCTACAAAAGTAATGCATTACACATTACTAGTTACTTTTTAAAAGGTAATGCCTTACTTTACTAAACTACTCACTGCTGGAAGTGCATTTCATAACTTGTTGGCCTCTATCATCACCTGAGATGCAATATAAATCAAATGACAAATAACAATATAAAGTTAACCTCATGTATGCCAGATCAGCACAAATCAATAATCTGATAGGGACAACACTGAACACAGATCTCTGTTTCTGCTCTCTGTTTGAACATCAGCCATGTTTTCTTTAGCTCAGTTTCCATCAGAACACTGGTCCAGGTAGCTTACAAAATGTAGGGTTATGGCTACATGTAATGAGTTCAATCAGGAAAGACTTCATTTTTTTTGTTTAAATTAAAGAACATTGATTCACACATGCACCATATGATGATAATGTTAATAGTCTTTGGCGATTAGAACCCCGATCCTGATATCCTATAGCTTAAGGGGGAAGTGCAGCCATGAATATAAGAGGAAACTTCCCCCCCTGTGGTCTAGACACTGATGGTGCTGTTAAATATATGGATTTTGTTAGGGTGAGTGAAGCAGGCAGGACCCAAATGCAGATTGAACAGAAAAATACCTTTATTTCAAGGTTTAGGTGACAACATTACCCTGTGAACACAGTCACAGACAAACAACGATCTAACAAAGACAGACAGAAAAACCAGAACTAAAATACACACAGAACTAATCAAGGAAACAAGAAACAGGTGAGGAGGGAGGAGGGAGGAGAACACACAGGGGCACCAGGTGACACACACAATCAGGAAAACAGATAGGAGGGAACACACAGACAGGAAACCAAAGACAGATCTAAACAAGACAAAACGTTGGGTTACGTATTGTTATATTAGCACAGGCTCCGCCCTCTACTGGACTCTATGGGTACTACCTTATCCTGCGTGCATTCTCACACTGAAACTTCTATAGACGTAGCCGGCCTAGGGCGGGCCTACCTGAATGCGCGCGCATCACACCGTATAAAAGGAGGCCTCGCCTCCTGACTATCATTCTACACCTCTCTTCAGCGAGCGGAATAGGACAGACAGTGCCCTGAGTAGAGGGCTCCGCCTGTGCTAATATAACAAGGGTTACAATACGTACTAGGGATGGGAATTTGAAAGCAAATGTATATTCGAATATTCGACCCCCCAAAAAACGGTTAACCGGTTAACCAAAATGTACATATCCTATAAAAAAAAATTCCCAAAAAAAATTCTAAAACGTTTTTTCCAAAAACAAAATTCAATAACTTTTGGAAAAAAAAAAATACATGTTCAAATAACTATAGAAACCAGTCAAATGTATTGAACTGGTGATCACAGTTTGACAGCTATAGGCCTACAGCTTTCATGTGTGGAGGCGATTCACAATCAGGCCAGCTGTAGAGAAGACCCTCTCAGCTGGAACGGAGGTTGCGGGTATAGCAAGGTATAGCATGTATATATAAGTTTAATTTGGCATAGTTTGCACTCTACACCGCACTCACTAACCTGGTCGAAATATTTCCACACATTACTCCTTTTTGACGCCATGTCTGTTGTGTAGGACTCTTCTTAGAGTGTAAATAATTACCGGACTATGACTGGTAAATATGTTGAATACCGGCAAAACCAAATCTCTCCTGTCAAAATGTCTCTGTACTTTGCCGCCACACACGGTTGCCAAGCAGCGCTTATTGTTGTTTAGGCTGTGTGTTGACGGGGGGCGGGGGAGCACGCTCATGAACTGTTAGCGCCGGAACCTCGCAACGGCTGCGGAGCGCATTTGGGCATAAGATAAGGTTTGAGTCTGCGTGATCTGCGTGTAGGGAGGGGCAGCAGCCATATCATTAGCTAGAACTAGCTAGATCCGATGGATTTGGACATAAACGCGAGTGAAGTATAACCGGACGCGAGAGAGAGAGAGATCAACACCTGCAGCTCTGCCCGCTGTGAGGGACCGGTGAGTGGAGCAAAACACACCTTTAGACGTCACCTAACACATTTAGCTATGGCACTGTCGTATACATTGAATTATTCAATTTGATAATATGTAATCAACTTAGGCATTCCTCCGAAAAAAAATAAAAAAAATAATAATAAAAAAAAGTTAATAACTCATATTCGAAAACCTGAATAATTATTAGAATACCTGAATAATTTCGAATATTCGATTAATCGTTCCCATCCCTAATACGTAACCCAACGTTATATCTCTCACAGGCTCCGCCCTCTACTGGACTCTATGGGTACAGTGGGTGGAGCCCTGATGTATACTCGCACTGTCGTCCAACAACACCATTCGATCCCTACTGCCCCTGACCGGCTTTTCTGGTCAGCAGCTGCTGCCCCACATTCTCCTTTAACCCGGTTGTGACCGAGGAGAAACCTGGGCTGCGGCTGACAGAGCACACCCTGCTGCGCCTACCTCGCAGAAAGTGTGCTCAAAAAACACTCTCTCCCCCTGCCTATAGACGGATGGGGAGAGCCCCCTCGGCCCCGTATGGGCTTACTACGCACCTGCCTTCCTGAATCCCTAAGAATAACAGGGAGAGCGCCAGCGCCCATGCCTCACACTCAGGCACTGACCCCCGTGCAGAGTGTGAGAGGACAACAAATGTGGGGGGGGCAGCCCCTGCGTCCCTTAATGGGCCAGCGCGCCCCTTGCCCATCCCGGGACCCTCAGAGGGCCCGGGATGGGGAGGGGGTCGGATGCCAACTGACCCCACAATCCCCCCCCCCCCCCCCCCTAAAAATCCTGGGTTGCCCCACCAAGCACAGACGAGGAGAAAGAGCCAGACATGTCCAAGAGATAAAACCTTATGAAGGAGAAAGAGCCAGACATGTCCAAGAGATAAAACCTTATGAAGGGGCCTGGCGTCGACCAAGACTCCGCCGTGCATATATCCTCCACACTCACACCGTTGAACAAGGCTGTTGACACAGCCACAGCCCGTGTGGAGTGCGCACAAATCCCCGTGGGGCAGGCTCTCCCTGCCTGTCCGTAGGCATGTGCAATGCACTCACAGAGCCAGCCTGCCAGGTGTTTCTTGGACAGAGCTTTCATGATCACACCGCCCCCGAAGCACACGAACAGCTGTTCAGTGCATCTAAGGGCAGCTGTGCACTCCACATAACAAGCTTGCGCACGCACCGGGCAGAGGAGATGCAGTTTAGTCTCCCTGGCCCCACCATGGGGGGGAAGACTAAAACCAACTGAATAGCCCTCGACCTGAACGCACTCCTTAGGTTTTTGGGCACAAAGGAGGGGTTCGGTCTAAGTGTCGCGCCGCTCTGGTCACCCCGAATTAGTAAACAACTCGGGTGCACCGACAGAGCAGTTAACTCGGACACTCTTTTGGCTGACGTTAAGGCAAGAAGCGAAGCTGTTTTCCACGACAATGCTTTCAGAGAGGAGCGCTCCAGAGGCTTAAACGGTCCCGAGGCCATAGCCTCGAGCACTAGGGGCAGGTCCCACTGCGGGGTGGAGACGTGCACTACAGGGCGCAGTCTCCTAACCCCCTGTAAAAACCGCGACATCAGTGGTTGACTAAAGGCTGACCTGCCACCAAATCCCTCATGGCAGGACGAGATGGCTGCTGCATACAACTTCACTGTGGAATGCGCCAGCCCTCTGTCCACCAAGAAGGACAAAATAGAGCCTAACTTACAGATAGGGGCTCTATTTTCTGCTCCTCACACCATCGCTGGAAATCCCAGCCACTTTGGCCTGTAACAGGCTGTGGTGGATCCAGCTCTAGCTGCCTGGATAGACTAAATAACTCTGTCGGATAATCCACCCTTTCTTAGCCTGTCCCTCTCAGGAGCCCCCGATTGCACCTGCCTCTTGAGACATCGCCCCCCAGAATTGGGGAACCGCCCAGGGCTGGCCCACCTTCATCTGTGTCATTTCTGAGTACCACGACGCCCCAACGCGGTCCGGAGCCACTAGAATGACTGACAGACGTTCTCGCCTTACCCTCCCCAGGAGGGGGAGAATAAGACGCAGCGGTGGAAAGGCGTAGCACAGCTTCCTTGGCCATGGCTCGTGTGCAAACGCATCCACCCCCAAGGGCGGGTCGTCGCTCAGGGCCATGGAGAACCACAGGGCACAGTGGCTGTTGCTCCGGCTGGCGAACAGGTCCACTTCTGCTCTCCCGAACTGGGCCCAGATCTGCTTCACCACCTCCGGGTGAAGCACCCACTCGCCTGGCAGGGGGCTGCCCCTCGACATGAGGTCGGTCCCTCTGTTCTCCACTCCCAGGATGTGGAGGGCTCTCAGAGATAACACCACCTCTGAGGCCCATAACCACAGCTCCTCTGCTGTGGCCAACAAGGCGGCAGAGCGAACTCCATCCTGCCTGTTGATATAAGCCACTGTGGTGCTGTTGTCGCTCCTGACCATTACATGCCTCCCATGAATTAGGGGCATGAAATGCCGGAGGACTAACACTACTGCCCGTAGCTTTAGGAGGTTGCTGTGTCAAGACTCTGTCAGAGCCCAGCGGCCACCTATAGCCCTCTTCAGGCAGGTCCTCCCCCATCCTGTTCTGGACGCGTCCGTGAACACTGTTATGTAGGAGGTCACCCGTCCCAGTGGAGACCCCCAAAACCGGAGGTTGCCCTCCACTGAGGGGGGATGGTCACCAGCCGTCGTTTGTGCCTCTTGGGGTCCAAACGCAGGCTGGAGAACCACCTCTGCAGGCGGCGCATATGTAGTAACCCCAGCGGGACCACCATGTGAGCAGCCGCCATGAGACCCAGAGTCTGCATGACAGTTAAAGCTGTCACTGTTGCCCCCTGTCGCAGCCTGTGCACCGCCCTGAGAAGGGACACACGTCTGCTCTCTGACAGGGTGGCACGCAGCGCGTCTGCATCGAGCACCACACCCAAATACAACGCCTGTTGGCAAAACATTGCCTGTTCCCGAGACCCAGCCATGACTATGAGGTCGTCTATGTAAAAGAAAACTCTCATGCCGTGTGCGTGCAGCGGTTGAAGCGCTGTGGTGATAGGGAATAACCGAACGGCAGCCTGTTGTACTCGTAGGCTATTCCCTGGAAGGCAAAACGCAGATACTTTCTGTGCTCTGGAGCAATTTTCACATGAAAGTACGCATCTTTCAGGTCGATGGTGGTGAACCAATCGCCTGGCTGCACAAGCCCTAGTAACATGCGGAATTTCCTAAAGGAAATATGACGATTCAGGCCACGGAGATCTAGAATAGTTCTGAATTCCCCTGTTTTTTTTAGAACCAGGAAATACATGGAATAAAGACCCTTTTCTCTGTGCTGAGGATGCACAACAGACACAGCCTGTTTCTGCACCAGAGCCTGAATCTCTGCTGAGAGGAAACCCATGCTGCAAAACTGGAGTGTATAGCCCCGTTTCAGCGTCCTGTCCATCCACTTTGTTAGTACACAGCTGAGTTTCCATTCCCCATAACATTGTGTTAATGGAAAGCCCTCAGCTGTGGGGCCGCAGCTATAAAGCTGTGATACTCTCTGATGACCCGCTCCGCCGCAAAACTCCCCGTGAAGGGAAGATTTGCCCGTGGGGGGTCGACACAGAAAGGGCCGATTATCTATTGAGGTCCCTGAACGCACCGCCGCACGCTCACGTTTGAGCGCACGCTCCACCATAATGCTATTTTCACCATTACGGAAAACAGCATTAATCGGAGCTCTTACAGGCGTAGTGTGTTTTACTAAGGCCCCTGAACGCACCGCCACGCGCCTCTTTACAAGTGCGGGCGTTGCTATAATGCAGCCCCTACCACTATGGTAAACAGCATTATTTGGAGTCTTAGTTTCAGGCATAGAGTGTTTTCTAACAGAAATACGTCTGCCATAATGTCCCTGTACCCGCATCGGACTATAATAGCGCTGCCTGCGGTTTATTACTCCCATCTGTGCCCTCCCACTAGCCTCCATCCTAACAGGAGCTGCAGCTGGGGCGGCGAGTGGGGAATTTGTACAGTCATCAACATGTGTAAGTGTATTGTGGAAACAAAGGACACTCAGACTTGGATACAGATCAACACCATCTTTATTTGTAAAGGTTTTAACAGGGATCTGGGCATTAAATAGGGAGGAGGCGGGATTCGCCCTCACGTCCTGGATTCTCTCTTCCTCCAGGTGACTGAAACGCTGCGTGACCAAGGAGATCGACCCAAAGAGCCCCTCCGAAGATACGGGGGCTCCGAGGAGATCCTCTCGGTCCTTCTTGGACAGCGCGGTGAGTCCCAGCCACACGTGACGGGATGCCACTGTGGCCAGGGAAATCATCCGCCCTGCTGCGGTGGCCATGCCATAAATCAGATTATTCATCTGACCAACAGCGCGATCCGAATAATCGCTCCCGTCCTGAGGCGAGAGGGCGGGGGCGTCTGCCTGAGGGGTGATTAGGGAGACGCCCAACACGCCAAGATGATTGGCCGCAGCCGCCATCTGTGTACCGAGCTTGAACATCTTATCCAGATATTCCAGGGTGTCTCGGTCCCGGGGCAGCGGGGGGCAGGGGACGGTTACCCTCCGCCCAACCAGCCGCCCGCGGAAGCAGATGGGCCGCCAGGCTCTCATGTTTTGCTCTCGTGTCCGAGCGATCCACCACCTTAATGATACCCGCCATGGCGCTATCGGGGCCTTTGTTTTTAATGGCTACTGCCATGTCGCCTCCACACACCGCCATACCTCTGGCAGCTGGGGCGAAACGAAAGTTGGCTGCGCCGGATGCACCGGGCCGTAAAACCCCGATCTCAGGCGGTTTACAGGCCTCGGTGGCAGCGGTGGGGGGAGCGGTAAGCCTACACGGGAAATCCATCCGCGCAGACCTGAGAGTTGGACCACCGGACAGCGAGGCGTCCTCCTTGTCTTCGAACCGGGACCGCCTGGCCCCACGGAAGAGAGAATCGCCCACATCCACAACGTCGAGATCCAGCTCCTCCGACACCTCCTGCGGGGTATCCCTCGCCAGGAAGTGCTGCCCACGATGCTCCCGTGTGAGCCGCGGGATCATCTGGCAGGCTGGGCATGTCGGCGTCGGGCCATACCGTTCACCTCGTGGTCAGGCCCCAAGCACATGAAGCAGAAGGGGTGCGGATCAGCTCCCGCAATCAGGTTCGGGCCTTTCGGGCAGGTCCTATGGTCAAGTACTGACTCCATACTCTCTACTTTCACTTTCACTTTCTCAAACGTCTCGAAGCTCCTCGTGGAATCACTTCCGCTGCTGAAGAGAAAAGGATGATAGTCAGGAGGCGAGGCCTCCTTTTATACGGTGTGATGCGCGCGCATTCAGGTAGGCCCGCCCTAGGCCGGCTACGTCTATAGAAGTCTCAGTGGGAGAATGCATGCAGGATAAGGTAGTACCCATAGAGTCCAGTAGAGGGCGGAACCTGTGAGAGATATAACACAACACAGACAGACAACCAAAGACAGATCTAGACAAGACAAAACACAACACAGAAATATCGTGACAGTTTTGATGAGGAGATGGGATGAAGAGGATGATAAAGGTCTGGATTTGAAGAGGAGGTGTGATGAGGTCTTTATATTATCTCTCCTGGCACTGGATGTGATGAATGGAGGTGGATGGGGTGGAGGCGGGCCACAGCATGAACACACAGCTGACTGCAGGAGAGAGGAGAACGGTTTTAAAGTTTGGCTGCAGCACGATGATTGGCTAGTGGAGATTGTGGTGACATGTAATTGGTTAAAAGAGAACGCCCATAATGAGCTGATTAATGCAGCTGCGGAGGGAATTAATTATGGTAGTGCATTGTCCCTCTCTACCTCAGATGCTTTTACAAGCACTATGCACTCTTTAGCTGTAAAGTGAGAAGGTTTGCCCTGGTTGTGGGGCAGGGCTTGGTTCTGGCTTACAAACACATGTTCTCATTTTACAGCCTACACTAAACTAGATCAAACCAGCTGCGACTCCAAATTAAGCCAGGGGGGAACGCCGCTTACTGATTTTCAACACTGTTATCATCGCAGGTGGCTAATATGTTTCTGAAAAAAATGTTGAGGTAGGAAATAGAAAGTGAAGTACCATCATTGGGATTTGATCATCAGTTAACCTGTGAAGCCCGGCAGCCCCCGCAGGCTTTTTTCGCGAAACTATGTCTCAGGGCTAATTAATATTTAACAACCTATTAATGTAGGGATGCTCCGATCGCCAATTTTGGGGCCGATCGCCGGAATCAGTATCGGCCGATACCGATCGCCGATCCGATCGAGTGGGCGGGGCCTAAATGGAAGATTTAAACATAATTTTAAATCTTCCATTTAAAGTGATGCTTAAAACTCAGTTAATGGGGCTCCTTCACTGGAGCTTCCACAAACAACAATCAACTTAATTATTACATTCAAATGATGTACATTATTCAAGTTTACATTCACTTTGGAGAATAACACGGGAGAAATAAGTGGAAGCGCTCTCTTTTACTCTCTCTCTCTCTCTCTCTCTCTCTCTCTCTCTCTCTCTCTCTCTATCTCTCTCTCTATCTCTATCTCCCCTGACAGCCTGTCAGTATCTCATGCAGCTCACTGATCCAGTAATGAGTAAGAGCTTGTGCCTCTTCGGGGGGTGCTAACAATCGTTTACTTTCTCCGTCTTTATATGTAGATATGACTTTTTCTCCATTAATCTCCGTCACGTTGTTTCCATAGCAACAACAACTTCCTGTCAACTGCGCTAACTCTCCTACAAAATAGAAAGCCAAGCCAAATTACACTTAAGACATATACAACTGCAACGAAAGTAACACACACAATGCAATATCCTTTTCAATTTCAAAGAACACAAATTGGGTTATATATATTAACTATAAAACAACAATACTGTAGAACAGTGGAGAACCGTGTCTATCACAACTGGACCTTCTGTAGACACACACACCCCCCCCGCCGCCGCAGAGGTACAGTAAGAGAACATGTCATTAAATGCTCTGTTTTCGCTGTCTACCTATCAATGTTTATTTATAT
The DNA here is from genome assembly GCF_902827175.1 of Gymnodraco acuticeps. NCBI lineage: Eukaryota > Metazoa > Chordata > Actinopteri > Perciformes > Bathydraconidae > Gymnodraco > Gymnodraco acuticeps. The sequence goes on along the minus strand of NW_022990025.1, from coordinate 274,456 downwards.
AGCCCAATATCACAAATGTTACATTTGTCTCAGTGGACTTCACAGTTTGTACAGAATATCAGTATGACAATACGACACCCTCTGTCCTTAGACCCTCACATCGTACAAGGAAAAACTTCCAGAGAAAAACCCACAGTTTAAAGGGGAAAATGGGAGAAACCTCAGGGAGAGCAACAGAGGGATCCCTCTCCCAGGACGGACAGATGCCGAGTGTAAATCGAAGAGATAATACATTTTACAGCGTCGTAGGTAGACCAAATGTTTGGAAATGCATGTGTCTATAATAATAAGATGAATCCACGAGGATGTCAACAATCCTGTGGGAGCCATCAGGGAAGTAGTATGATGAGAGTCAGGCAGGACCGCAGAGACTGGTTCAGCCACGACTCGAAGTCCAGGACTCAATCCAGAACTCAGGATAGAGGATCCAGGACACAGGACCACAGCAACAGGGTCAGCCACAACTCAGGATCCCGGTGTAGATATAGACACCAAAAATACATTTGGGGGAAGCTGGGTTATTTTGAACATGAGAGTACACAGGTACAGTACAGACAGAAATTAGAAAGATTGTTTCTCTCTTCTTGCCTTGTCTCTGTGTGTGTGTTTGAATCTTTCGTGCTGACTCACTGACTGCACCGATTTGATTGGCTGAGTAGCCTCACCTCCTTAAAACTTTAAACAACAACTTTTTTAAACCTTTTTATCTTTATGTTTTAACATTTTTTTAAAAACATTTTTAACATTTTCAACATCGTGGATAAATCTTTATATGCTCCCGGGCAACACACTGAACGTCAACTTTGCCTCCTTATTACACTCACCCAGGGGCGGATCTAGAAAAATATTCATGGGGTCGCAACAGGGTGGCAGGAGATTGAGGGGTGGCATCCCCTGGCAGAAGTACAGTGGGGCAAAAAAGTATTTAGTCAGCCACCAATTGTGCAAGTTCTCCCACTTACAAATATGAGAGAGGCCTGTAATTTTCATCCTAGGTATACCTCAACTATGAGAGACAGAATGAGAAAAAAAAAAATCCAGAAAGTCACATTGTCTGATTTTTAAAGAATTTATTTGCAAATTATGGTGGAAAATAAGTATTTGGTCAATAACAAAAGTTCATCTCAATACTTTGTTATATACCGTTTGTTGGCAATGACAGAGGTCAAACGTTTTCTGTAAGTCTTCACAAGGTTTTCACACACTGTTGCTGGTATTTTGGCCCATTCCTCCATGCAGATCTCCTCTAGAGCAGTGATGTTTTGGGGCTGTCGCTGGGCAACACAGACTTTCAACTCCCTCCAAAGATTTTCTATGGGGTTGAGATCTGGAGACTGGCTAGGCCACTCCAGGACCTTGAAATGCTTCTTACGAAGCCACTCCTTCGTTGCCCGGGCGGTGTGTTTGGGATCATTGTCATGCTGAAAGACCCAGCCACGTTTCATCTTCAATGCCCTTGCTGATGGAAAGAGGTTGTCACTCAAAATGTCACGATACATGGCCCCATTCATTCTTTCCTTTACACGGATCAGTCGTCCTGGTCCCTTTGCAGAAAAACAGCCCCAAAGCATGATGTTTCCACCCCCATGTTTCACAGTAGGTATGGTGTTCTTTGGATGCAACTCAGCATTCTTTCTCCTCCAAACACGTCTAGTTGAGTTTTTACCAAAAAGTTATATTTGGGTTTCATCTGACCATATGACATTCTCCCAATCCTCTTCTGGATCATCTAAATCAGTGGTTCCCAACTGGTGGGTCGCGGACCCGTTTGGAGTGGGTCGCGGATGTGTGAGTGAAGAAAAAAAAATGGAATCTTTTTTTTTTTTGGGGGGGAAAAAGTCAAACTTTTATTTTGAAGGCCCGATTTTCTAACGCTGTGCATGCAGTCGGCGTTGGACTGGAAGTACCGGAGACCATAAACAGTTTTGAGAACTTCTGTCACATAGTGATAATCTTCTCAATAAAATATCTTTGCTGATGTTTTTTCGAGTCTTCTGGCCAATCAGAATCAAGATTGTTGCCGGAAGTCCCCACGGAGAATAACTTTGCGGTAGAACTCTTCTTTATACATCCATGGTTACAACTTCAGATATAAAACAACACATAATGAAATATGACCCCCGGTCTGATGATTGACAGGTCACAGAACAATGGGAGCTATCTACCCTTACCCACAATTGAAAGTAAGTCACACAGACTCTCTCCTCTTTACTCTTCTCGCAGCAAGATGTCAGAACAAAGTGAAAAACAAACAATGGCATAAAATATTATTAATATGTCGGGTAGCTAGTAATAGATTTATTTATTTTCTTCTCAGAGTGTACCAGAATGCGTAGTTTATGTTAGTATTTCTAAAAATCTCCTGGGGGAGAATCCCCCCAGACCCCCCTGCTGGGGTTGGGTTTTCAGCATGCGTGCCTTTTTATATATTTCAGCTTTGATGCCATCATCTCATTAAACCTTTTTAAAAGCATAATTTAGTTCTGTGAAGGGATATAAGGGATATATGCACTGTACTTCACTTTTATTAATATTGTATGCTGAAAAGCGTATATATTACAGCACGATTTTTTGTTGAATAGATTTGAGTGCTTCAAAATGTTGGGTCGCGATGTATTGACCAAGTAAAAAGTGGGTCCCGAGGCCTGACCAGTTGAGAACCACTGATCTAAAGGCTCTCTAGCAAACTTCAGACGGGCCTGGACATGTACTGGCTTGAGCAGGGGGACACGTCTGGCACTGCAGGATTTGAGTCCCTGGCGGCGTAGTGTGTTACTGATGGTAGCCTTTGTTTCTTTGGTCCCAGCTCTCTGCAGGTCATTGACTAGGTCCCCCCGTGTGGTTCTGGGATTTTTGCTCACCGTTCTTGTGATCATTTTGACCCCACGGGGTGAGATCTTGCGTGGAGCCCCAGATCGAGGGAGATTATCAGTGGTCTTGTATGTCTTCCATTTTCTAATAATTGCTCCCACAGTTGATTTCTTCACACCAAGCTGCTTACCTATTGCAGATTCAGTCTTCCCAGCCTGGTGCAGGTCTACAATTTTGTTTCTGGTGTCCTTTGACAGCTCTTTGGTCTTGGCCATAGTGGAGTTTGGAGTGTGACTGTTTGAGGTTGTGGACAGACCTCTTTTACACTGATAACGAGTTCAAACAGGTGCCATTAATACAGTTAACAAGTGGAGGACAGAGGAGGCTCTTAAAGAACAAGTTACAGGTCTGTGAGAGCCAGAAATCTTGTTTGTTTGTAGGTGACCAAATACTTATTTTACCGAGGAATTTACCAATTAATTCATTAAAAATCCTACAATGTGATTTCCTGGATTATTTCCCCCCCATTCTGTCTCTCACAGTTGAAGTGTACCTAGGATGAAAATTACAGGCCTCTCTCATCTTTTTTAAGTGGGAGAACTTGCACAATTGGTGGCTGACTAAATACTTTTTTGCCCCACTGTATATGCTGATTTAATCGCAGTCATCAATCAATGTTAACTTGGAAAGCCACAATATTGATATTTTAACTAGGGATGTCCCGATCACCATTTTTTGCTCCCGATCCGATTCCGATCATTTGATTTTGACAATTTGCCGATACCGATTTTTCCCGATCCGATCTTTATGCAATGCATTAAGAGAAAAAAAGGTAACAGATAACGGCTGGTCATCCAACGCGATGAATTCAGCTATCTTGGCTGTTATTTGTTTGCCCTTTTCACTGTTCTGGGGCAGTTTCTCTTTCCTTTTCAAAGTCTCTGAAAGTGTCGGTTGTTTCAGTGCCGTTACCCGAGTGGCCGCTGTGTACTCGTCGTGTTGTTGTTTGTGTTTGTTTCTCAGGTGGCGTATTAGATTGGTCGTGTTGAACGTAGCTCTGTTCTTTCCACCACGAGGAACCTCCTTCTTGCAAACATTGCATCTGGCTGTTACACTGCCTTCGCGTTCAGTTTTATAATACTTCCAAACTCCTGACATTTGCTCTGTTCCGACTCCCGAGTCACCAGCTAAACGTAGCCTCTCGTTAGCTTACTGCTACTATTAGACACTGCGCCCACTCTGTTGCCAGATTTGAGAGAAATAAGCAACCAGGGGGGTATACTACGAAGCAGGATATTCGCTTAGCCGGCTAAATTCAGGGAAAACTCCGGCTTTCCGGTCCTACGAAGCTGGTTCTCTTTTTAGCAGGCTAGATCTCCATGGTAACTTATGCTTAGCGGCTAACCTGGTCGGAACCAGGTTAGGTTGCAGGCTAAGAGCTCAACCCAGTGAAAGCACTGCCTGCTGACCAATCAGAGCTCAGTGTGCGGAGTTTAAAGCGATCAAGTCATATTACAGGAGAAAGGAAATACAGAAAAGCTGCCGTTGCAGGAAAGACGGCCGGCGAAAATCACCGACTGTGTGAACGTGAACATTAATAGAATATCACCTCCATCTTCAGAGCAATCTGACTATTATAACATTAGCGTTAAGAAAGCTTACTTAAATATCTGCCACAACATAAGTAACCGGATCAGAGTAACATTAAGTACAGTCCGCGGCATATCACTTCATAATGTATCATATATTTCCTTATCCGAGTCAACTGAGCCGTATCTGGCCGTGCCACACTCACAGTGTCACATACTGTATGCAGAAGTATTATTTTAAGCAACACATTAAGTTGACGAAACACTCGAGACAAATGTAATTAAAGTCAGATCGTGTCTTAGACGGGGCAGTGATATCATAAACCTGTTAATGTACGCATTCAAACACTTGTTCTGTTACCAGCTGTATTCACCTTGCAGGTGCAGCTAGGTGGCTTTGATCCTGGATCAAGTGTTTAAGTCATGGATGTTTAAAGTTTAACTTCTTCATTTTTGACTAGTATTAAATTTGACTTTTCATTCAGGAAGTATGACGCTGCGCTGTCAGTACGCTTCTCCATGTTTGTGATTGGTCGAATGCTCCAGATACCACCCCTTTCATGTGAACGCGCACCTAACTAGATAGGACACGGCTGGCTTGAGCGATCCACTTGATAACCCGTGTCGTAGTACAGTTTAGCGAGAGCGCGTATGTTTTGGATTAGGCCAACCGGCTAACTCAAACATATCCAGGTTAGGTTGAACCAGCTTCGTAGTATAGGCCCCTGGTCTATGAAAACAAGCCCAAAAGAAGCAACACATACATGATGTTGTGTAATTTTTAAAAAACTAAGGCCTCAGGATGAATTTAAGACGTGAACATGGTCATTGTTGTTTTGTAACATTAAATAAAATAATAAAAATATTTTATAAAATAAATTGCGATCCCCGATTTTTTTCTCTCGATTCCGATCTTTTGAAAATCACGTGATCGGCTCCGATCCCCGATCACGTGATCGGATCGGGACTTCTCTAATTTTAACTCGATAACATTAGGTGACATTATTGTGGCACATCAGTAAAGCCTTAAATAGAGATATATAAGGTGGCAGACATAATTGAATGAATTTTAACTGAACAATAACTGAATGAGTTTGTTTCACTCTTAGACCATAAATATATGCAGACTGCTGCAATAAGTACATTAATTAACTGTCTCATCGATGTTTGTCTGAATTAATATGATAATATTAAAGGTGGGGTAGGTAAGTTTGAGAAACCGGCTCGAGATACACTTTTTGTTATATTCCTAGGAATGCTCTTAACATCCCGATAGCAATGAAAATCTTAAGTGCTTTGACAAAAAATCCATACAATTCCATCATCTGTGGAAGCCACAGTACTGTAAAAAGCACGACCAATCATTTTAGCTGGCCTGGCTACAATAACTGGATGGCCTACCTGCCTGTCATCTGTGCACAAACTTATCTCGTGCCCTCATTGGTCATGTGCGCGTTCGTGTGTGTTGGAGAAGGGGCTCTGTAAGGAAGTGGCAGATTTTTTCCGGCTGTGTATTTTCAAATTCTACCGCACTCGAGCTGGTTTCTCCAAAATGACATGATGACCCCACCTTTAACAATCATATCATTCCTATCAGCTGTCAATCACTGTTATGATTCACATATTCAGTGTTATTATTAAATAAACTATATTTTTTGGAGGAGTTAACAATGAATATTCCTCAAGATGCTTGCTCACCCTCATATATCAACATTCTAAAGAATCAAAAGAACAGTTCAGCGCCCCACAACTTTGCAATCAGTTACAACCTTGACTTTACGTCAGAAAGAACAAACATTAAAGAAGTGACTAACTGCATCAGTTAGGGTTAAAAAACGTGTACTCAGCTAAAACATATACATTGCTGCAGTTATTATCCAGTGGAATGCCCTTACCTACTGGCCTATATCAAATTGGTTACTTTTTTTTGGCTGGGCAATGTAGTTTTACACACCGTCTTATTTGACTTTCTCAGGACTTTTGGGGGGGCAGACCCCCACAAAGAAAATAACATATACACATACACATGTTAGGTCATCATCTTAAGAGGTTTTTATGCTCATTGAGTCATCCGTGAGCAGAGCATCAAGTTGGTATGCCTATAACACCTGAATGTGGCGATTACGATCTTGTTCTGCAAAACGCCTCACAAACTTATTAAGATCTAAAGCTTTAGTGCGTTTTGATTCAATGCTGAGTACAGCCAAACTTGACAGTCTCTTCTCTGTCATTGTAGACCGCAAATACCTCATTCCTTCCTTCTACAAATGCTTCTCGTTTTGCGCTGTCCCGTTCAAATGAAATCGCCGCCAATCACATTTCCACGCTCGCGCCAGGGCCGGGGGAGGAGTTACAAGGCTCGCGTATTGTGCTGCATTCACTTGCACTCGGACATTAGGGATTTTCTCTCATACATGTCAGATGAGCCACAACTTTTATTTCAAAACAAAGCTGCCAACTGGGGTGCCACCCCGGTAGATCCGCTCCTGCACTCACCCCTAATTTAGTGGGAACAATTAGTCTGCGTCTTTGATGCGCACAGGCGGATGATGCAGGGATGCAATGTAGATAGGAATAAATGCAGATCATCCTCTGGCTGCAGCCTTGACCGGTACTTGCTTTAGATCAAAGTAAGTATTATTAAAATTAAAAATAAAGGGCGGTGCCGGCCGTCAACGGCCCGCTGACGACCGGCCGTTCTGTGATTCTCCAGAACACACAGATGGCCAGTCCGCCCCTGCCAGGACCGGTCTATGAAAATCCTAGCTTCAAATAATCGTGGTCATACTTCCTCCGTTTTCTGCCAGACGCTGTCTCCTCTCTCACTTCAGGTAACTTCACTACAAATCGATCCATGTTGCCGCTCGCATAAAGTTAGCTGAATGTCACTCTGGCGCCCCCCCGGGGAGGCGCTCCTCACACTTTGATAACCGTTGGTGTAGACAACTGGATCCCTTTCTGACAAGAATAATTTCAATGAAGCGAAAAAACGAATCTTTACAGTTTTTATTAAATGTATTTGTGTTTGTTGATATAGACTTATTTACACAATATTAACAATCTCACTTAATTTGAATATGTTTTGCTCTCATTACCCCTGCTCCATTCACTATCAACTTAACACATCATTAACATGTGCATTTTAATTTCTCTTTTTTCTTTTGTCTCTAACCTGACCACCAGACTGTTACTCTGGGAGTAGAGAAGGTCAGAATGACGTTCCGTTGCACTCCCAGCATTGAGACATAGGTATAACTCCAGAGATATGGAGTTATGATGATGATGATGATGATGATGATGATGATGATGATGATGATGATGATGATGATGAGAGGGTCATATGAAAAAGTGTTATTGGTTGCATATGATCCAGCTTTTTTGAAGGTTGAAACACAGTAGGGTCTAATTCAGGATATTCCAGTCTCTGCCTCCTTGATCTTGTCCATTCTTTTAAAAAAACTGTCTCTTATGAGTCCCCCAGTTTTATGGATGTGTGACATAATGTCACGCTATGATTATCTCTAGGAATACAATGATCCTGACATCTGAACACATTGTGATGAAAGTAAGTAAACCAAACACAGTAACAAATACACCAAGGGGTTATTTGTTCCAAATGTAAAGCAATGACCTTAAAAAATAATGACATTTTACTGGAGACAAAACCACATGCTCCAAAGTGTGAAGTAACTGATTCAGTCATTACAAAAAGATCTTGGCTGCACTTATAACATAATCATCTTTCCCCAGTGTAGAACTAAGCTATGCAATCTGTTATCCAGGGTTAAACACAGTGATAAAGCTGAAGGAGGGGCTTCTGAAGAATGTGTTGAAAGATTGTAGGATGAGCGATATCAGAGCCACGAGCTGCGTCTGCTCTCTGCTGATTTCATCATCCCCACGTTTCTCTGAGCCAAACACTGATCCTAAAATAGACTGAGCGCCTGTCAAAGTTGCCAGGTCAGTGGAAGGCACAGCAACTAATGCAGCTCAAAACAAGGGAGGGAAGTGACTCCAGATCTCATTATTATGTCCATAGTAATTTGTCCTATAACAGGCTATTTTTTCATCTAAGTCCCCACTTACAGCACACACACTAACACACAGTGTGCTGTTTTCACAGGCAGCTGATGTGGGTTCTGCTGCCTCCTCAGTCTGAGCTCCTCTGTGTTCCCACAGCTGCCCTGAGCACACCCTGATCACATTCTGTTGTTTTCAGAACACTGCTTCCTCAATCATGAATTTTATTTAGCACTGCAAAAAAAGGATTTGGTTTCAAAGCTGTTTTAGGTCAAATAACATCCTAAGACTCAACTGATTATTTTGATGCACCACGAATGATTATTTTCTGGAACGTATTTATTAGGTTTGGTTTATTAGTAAGGTGGAGGTAAATTTGATGCGTTACAACGTCATGTTGGCGTCTTTATAACCTTTTCTGAATGGGGTTGAAAAGCCTGCCATTACGAACATGGACAATACCATAAACTGTATGTAGAGTAACACACAATAATCAGGTGACAGTGCTACACACGCTGGCAGTCTGTCTTTTTAAGCATTTAGTGTAACATCATGTAATGCTGTTGGAGGGTAAGGGTTAACTATTTTCCTACAAAAGTGCTTGTTTATTGGTGGACTCGTTTAATGTATAAAACATGAATGCTAAAGAGCCCTTGTTATCAAAGTCTCTGTCAGTGTCCTATTCTCTGTCCTTGTTTCCTTCCTTCCTTTTAGTACTGCGTTCTTTGAAACACAAACAGCCAAACAGTGCGTTGCGTCCTCAGGCACATAGAGCCACTGTCTCCTGCAGAACAATGGCCTCATACATCTGCTGCTCTGGTGTCAGTCCACAGTAAGGTACAGTCTGCTGACGGCTCCGTGCTGATCTCAGAGCAGGTCTGTTCTCGGGCACAACATAGAGACTCTTTGGAGATCTGCGGCTACAGAACGTCCCGGGCCGGTGTTACTGACTGCTGCTCATGCTTGGGGTTTGTTGTTGTCCACAGGTCATGAGAAGTCTTTGAACATTTTTGTCAGTCTTAGCGTCAGTGACTTGGATCTCTGACCCTTAAATCTCATCCGTATCAGCAGGAATACATCTGATCAAATACAGGTCCCTTCTTTCCTGTCGGCTGTGTTCTGTCTTTCTCAACCAAGCCCCCAGGAAGTGCGCAGAACATTGAAGCACATTTTCCTAGTGGCCAAACGTTGGTACTACAACTTTTGTATCAGTCCGTGATTCATTGATCATGGATGCCCAAAAATACTTTTTATACGGAAAGAGACGTCTGTAAATCAGCTGATCATTTTTCAAATCAAACTGAACACTTTTATACTTTACTTAAATCCTTGGGGTCTAAAAGTGTTTCTTAAAGTGCACCTATCATGCAAGATGCACTTTTGTACGTCTTTTATACATGAATATGTGCCCTTCCAGGGAACTCACCAAGTGTCAGAAAATACAACCCTCACTCTTTTCCTCCGTACCCAAATCTTTTAAAAACGGGGCTACAACGAGCGGATACAGATTCCACCCGAGCTGACGTCAGCCCGGAATAGTGTTGTTCACACGAGACCGCTCGAAAGCGCTGGACTAGATGTGTATGTGTATGTATGTGTATGATATGTGAGTACATATGCCAGGCCTGTAAGTGGCGCTGTAGTCCTGCCACAAAAGCAGCGAAGAAGACTTCCCGTGCCTGGTTGCCCTTCTGTTTATTCTCCGCTGTGGACACTATGGCTCTTTTTCTCCCTCCCCGAGGCAAGCGTTTGCTCCTGCTGCTGTAATTCTCTCCGGTTTGCCACCAGCGGATGAAAAACACCCGCCTCTTCCAAGGGACGAGGGGACCGTGCGGCAGAGTTTCAGTTTCGATTTTTTTCCGCCGGTCAACATGTCCGTTAAAGTTGAAATCTTCCGGACAAAATTTGAAAAGTGCCGGTCAAAGGTCTTCTTTGTTATTTATTGAGCTTTAAAACAAATGAATAACGACTCTATATAATCATATAAGAATAAAACACGGAGGACGGAGCCTCTCTTCTTCTCAGCAGCTGAAACTCCCTCTCCTGCAGGGGGGCGTGGTCAGCTGCAGCTCATTTGCATTAAAGCTACGTCACAGAATCAGCCCTTGCAAAAACAGGGCTGGAATAGAGCAAATATAGCGAAATGAGGCATGGCTAAAATGCATGATCTGTTTGGTCTGTATTTTGAAAAAAAAACTTCACAGACATGTTTTATATAGGTATGGCCCGACAATATATTTTTCAAATATAGCATGATAGGTCCACTTTAAGTTGAGCAGTGTTCAGAGACATTGTGCAGCTTCAGATGGACTGTTTGTTAATCACCTGAAATATGACATTTGTAATAAACTTCATGTACGGTTTCTGTTTTAAATGTAATGTAAGGACAACATGGCACTGTTTAGACCATGGTTTAGACTCTGGTTATTCAGAGCAGCCTAGCCGGCAGCTGTGTCTCTACTAAAAAACAATTCACATAAAAGCATTAATAAAATCTGTAGTTATTTTTAGCTCATTTTTACAGCTGACTAAAAATAGGTCAATTAGAGACATTTCCCCGCCTGCATCAGACACACATTATCAGTGCATGTGTTCTACATTTCTTCTCCTTTATGCCTTCTGTCGGACCATATTCTACTCAATTTACATATTTCAGTCAGTGCGCTATATACATTTTTCACTTACAGCTACAGGTCAGGTTAGCCAGCACTCTTACTGGGTGTGACAGACATCAGGAAGATGTGCAGTGACACCATAGGCTTCTCATTATTAAAGTACTTTTCTTCACTTATTACTTTTATCTATTCATCAATGACCTTTCCTTTTGGCTGTTTGTTGGTCTGAGGATTGAGAATCAGTTTAGTTTCTCTGGTGAGGGGGGGTCAGAGTCTAAATGTCACAGAAAAAACAAAGGAGACCTCTACAAATTACAACGTAACAGGACCAAACAGGCTTGTGTATAGTAGGCTACTGTGTATTAATATATAAAGTGTTGTATACATTGACTATTTTGTATGCTGTTCAGTCCTGCTAAGTCTCCTTGTAAAGCAGTGCTGCCCACTGGTGGCTTTAAAGTGGAATCAGTGAAACACATTCCCTTATTCTCATGTGCTCCCTCTTTGTTGTTGAAAGCTCTTATGATATGATTAAAAGAAACAAATATTAAACCGAAAATACAAGGGAAAGAAGATTTGTATGGATAAGGTAAGAAATAGTTTTCACACTTTTAGTTGACACATCGTCTTCAAAAACATAGGGAGATATAGTTTGTGCAATAACTGTCAGAAAAAGTCTTGTATCACCTTAGTGAAGAATAAGGATATAAGTAGGCTAATAATGATTGTATAGCCCAGGTGACAAAGTATAATAAAAAGCTCAACATCAAAGGAGTTTTTTTTCCAGTTGAAATGTGTCTTGGTAGTGGGCTTCACTTATATATTCTGGGAATGTTCAAACCTTCCTCTGGCAATGTTTTCAATAAGAGATATCAAACTGAGTAAAGAGTCATTTCATTGTTTAGCCATCACTTTTTATTATGGTCATTGTTAATTATCCTTGTTATCCTGGTTAAGGTTATTTAAAGTTGGAGGTTGGTATTTGTAGTTTGATTCAAACTGGTGGAAAAGCTGTGTTCACTGGGTGGAAATATTCCTGTTATAGTCAGTTGGATGTCCAGCTTTTAGTTTCCTGATTTTTCTCAAGAGAGGAAACTGATGGTTTCATGAAGAAGAGAGGGTACATCCACACATTTGGGGGAAATAACACCAAGGTTTGTTCAACCAGTTATTGTTCTCGCATTGTAAAGCAGTAATCATTCTACTTGGATCATTCAGTTGCAACTTTGACTTCTAAAACACACAAACTGTAGTTCCTCTTGTTTCAATAGTCACTGAAAATGTTGAATGACTTTGGTTTGGTGTGTGTGTTGTGTTACAGCACTATTCTAGAGGGGCTGCAGTGTCTCTATTCTGCGTCCTGTGCTGCTGTGTGTATGTGTGTGTGCGTGTTGATGTGTGTGTGTGTTGATGTGTGTTGATGTTTAGTGTTATCAGCTGCAGCTTCCTCTTTATCCCTCTAGTCACCCGTCTCTTTGTCTCATGTGTTCATGTTTTCTTTCTTGGAGTGAGTGATAGACATCATTAGATGTGACCACCAGGACAAGTTCCAAATAGGCCTATTAGGTATTTTCTCACTGTTTCTCACCTTATAACCTTTCCTTGTACCGCTTCAAAAGCCAGAGTTAGCATTGCATTCGAGTATGGTGGCCCAACACATCTATTTAATAGAGTGATGCAGCAATTAGTCCTTAAACGAGAAATTAAGGTTAGTTTATGTATGTAGCATATTTTCTGCTTTACATCAACATTAACACACAATAGTTTTAATTTCAAAGCTTTATTTATCCAGGTGTATCCCATTGAGATCATTGATCTCTTTTTCAAGGGAGACCTGCTCAAGTAGGTTCCACATGAAACATAAAAACATAAACAGAACAACAAAAAGGACATTTTACAGCATCATTACAGGGATTACAATTACAATAACTATCCACATGAGCAGGTACCAACAGCTTCCGATTGAGTAGCATCCGACCGAGCTTTAAAAACATTTAGTGGCACCAGATTGCTCAGTTTCCATTTCAATTGCAGACTATTCCAAGACAGAGGAGCTGCGCATCTAAAAGCTGTCTTCCCTAAGACAGTCCTAGCAGTTGGCACATTTAATAAAACTACAGTCAATTCGCCGTGAGATCAGGGAGCAGATATAGGATGGAAGTTTCCCTAACATGGCTTTATATATAGAAATGTACCAGTGACTGAGCCGCCGTACAGTTAGTGAAGGCAAACCAGCCCTTGCATACAGGGTACAGTGATGGGTTAATGCTTTACAGTTTGTCACAAATCTTAGTGCACTGTGATACGCAGCATCTAACTTGATCAGGTAATGGGCAGGTGCATTCATATACATCAAATCACCATAGTCCAGCACAGGTCAAAAGGTCACAGAGCCTTTTCCTGGCCTCAAGCGAGAAACAGGACTTGTTCCTGTAGAAAAAACCTAGCCTAACCCTCAGCTTTTCAAGCAGGTTATTGACATGAAGTTTAAAAGTGAGACAATCATCAAGCCAGATACCAAGGTATTTGTAACAGGTAACCACTTCAAGTTTTATTCCTTGCGTAGTTACAATATCTAAAACAGGCTCTGGTGTCTTTTTAGCTTTAGAAAAGAGCATTACCTTGGTTTTCTCAATATTTAAAAGAAGCTTTAGTTCAGAGAGCTGAGTCTGAATAATGTTCAAAACAGCCTGTAATTTAACACCAGCCTCCTTAATGGAGGGACCTGCACAATACATCACGGTATCGGTAAAAATGTAAAATTGCTCCATCGACATTTTCACCTAAACTATTGATGTAGATGGAGAATAAAAGTGGACCTAAAACAGAACCTTGAGGACACCATTAGTATGTTTAAACCACTCAGAAGACAGCCCATCAAACTGAACACATTGGGACCTTTCAGAGAGGTAGTTCACAAACCACCCCACTGCATGGCTGGATATGCCAATACTGACTAGCCTCTGCTTCAAGATGCGATGATCGACGGTATCAAACGCTTTGGACAGGTCAACAAATAGAGCTGCACAACTCTGCTTATTGTCTAAAATACTCGCCATATCATTCACCACTTTCATTGTGGCAGTGATGGTGCTACAGTATGTTGCTTTCTGAAGCCTGACTGATGTTTAGACAGGATGTCATTTGTACATAAAAACTCCTTTACCTGTTCACTCACTAGGCGTTCAAGAACCTTAGCCAGAACTGACAATTTAGAGATTGGCCTATAGTTATTTAATAAAGTAGCCTCCCCTTTTTTTAGTAGTGGCAGGACATATGCTGACTTCCATATTTTTGGAATTGTGTTAGTGCTGAGGGAGAGATTAAAAAGAGTAGTGAGAGGTGGAGCAATAAAATCTGCAGCTATCTTTAAAAGAAAGGTTCTTCGTTGTCCGGGGCCAGCCGGTTTGTTAGGATCTAACTTGGTTAAAGCTTCACGAACAACATCAACAGTAAAAGGAGTAAAACTAAAAGGGTTTTCCAACACACGTTTTTCAGAGTCACATACTGTAGTGTTCACAGAAGCAGAGTTAGTGACAGAATCAAATAGAGAACCACAGGACACAAAATGCGCATTAAAGCAATTTAGCATAGTAGCCTTGTCCGATATAATGCCAGATGCTGTGGTAATGCACGGAGGTAGCTCATTACGGATTTCACCGGTGGATATCGATTGTATGGCTTTCCAAAATGTTCCAGGATTATTCAGGTTCTTTGTGGTTACTGACAGATAATACTTAGACTTAGCACTTTTGATTTGCGATGTGAAGCTATTTCTTAGCTGCCTAAAGCGCAGCCATTCTACCTCTGAGCCTGATCTCCTAGCCTTTGCCCAGGCCTTGTTTCTCTCATGAAGGAGACTGGACAGTTCAGCAGAAAACCAAGGATTGTCTCGTCCCTTCACTCTACATTTACGCAGGGGTGCATGTCTATCAATGATCTCCATAAAACCAAGATAAAAATAAGACCATGCAGTTTCAACATCATCACACAGCTCAATTATTTCCCAATCAAAACCAAACAGATCATGCACAAAACCCTGCTCCACAAAATGTTTTGTGTCTCTCTTACTGATAATCCGAGGTTTACCCATTTGGACTTTTGTGTCCCTAATTGTGGCTACAGCACAGTGGTCACTCAGATCATTTGCAAATACTCCCACAGATGAGCATTTATGGGGAACATTAGTTAAGAGAGAAAACAAAACAAAAGAAACACAATAAATAAATACAATGGAATAACAGAGTCATAAAGACCATTCATACAAAGTAGTTTGAAATCAACATTGTAAATACAGAACAGGGTTGGTGAGGACCTCAGGTTTTCTGGAAGTTTGTTCCAGATGTGTGGCGTGTAAAATTAGCAATTATTGGTAGCCACTAGCCAGTGCAGAAATAAGAGTGATTCTTTACGGAGACCTGTAAATACACGGTTGCAGTAATCAAGCCTGCTGAAAACAAATGCGTGAATGAGTTTTTCAAGCTCTTTTTGAGACACGTTCCAAGTCTGGCTATGTTTTTTAGGTGATAGTATGCTGATTTTATAATTGTGTTGATGTGGGATTTGTAGTTGAGGTCGGACTATTAGATCATATCTTGGTGGCAGTTTTTTTAACAACCAAATGTATGTAGTCCTTGTTTGTTTGCGTAATGTGTTTTATATTAAAGAAATCAACTATTTACACTTATAGTAAATTTAGAATGAGCAGTTTAAAGACATGCAACCCCGGTCTTCTCCTGTCAATTCCCCCTTCCCCCCTGTAAAGCTTAATCACACCGTGGCTTGATTGTGTCTTCACTTTGTCTCTCAGGGATTATCTCTGTTCCCTCCTCTCACTCGCTGTCTGGCTCAGTCGTCCCTCTCTGTCTGTGTTCCTCCTGTAGATTGAGATGGAGGCTGACAGCTCTGTATTTACCTTGCTCTCTGCTTCCACCCTCTAATCTCCTGCTTTCTCCTACGCTCCTGTCAAAACTTGCACGACTCCGACTGCAGAACACATGGGCGTCGCAGCCATTATATGAGGGTGGGACAAGTCCCCCCCCCACTTTTTCAAATGATTAGTTTAGACCCCCCCACTTTTACTATGCGGAAAGTCCGTGAATCGGTCTATCCACTCGCCGCACTTTGTAGAGCGCAGTGTCAGTGCTTCACTATCAAATCCATTCCACTTGCTTATTGAGAGAATGCCCAAATCAATGAAACTCCGTACCATGTTTTCACTGCTACTTTGTACCAAGGCAGATTCTCACATAGCGCGCGCATGTTCAAGGACTGTTGTCATAGTTGGACAGCTCAGATCTGTTGTATGAAGCGATGCCGGTAGCGGAGGTAAGGCACACACACCAAGTGTTCAGGAAATGGTTAATACAGCGAAAATCAAAGCTGACGATCTCTTGGTTTGATATGTTTTCTCCCCCAGACAACATGGACATAAGAACATTTTTTTTCAAAGAAGAGGAAAGTAAGTCTTCAGCAGTTAATCAGTTAACAGTGATGGCGGCGGCGTCTCACTTCTGGAGAGGAGTTTCGTCTTTATGTTATGATAGAGAGATACAAATACTGAATAGTTTAGATGAGGAAAAGGCATCGAATGCCAGGTTACTAGTATTTATCATGTAAACAGGGAACATGAATAACCCGATCTCTCTGTGCCTCATGTAAACACCATGATGTCCATGGTAGAGACGCAGTCCAGTGTGTTTTACTGGAGCCTCAGTTCGATAAGATTATTTTCTGAGTTCTTTAACTTCGGTACTCTCTCTCAAAATGATAATGTGCATTATGTTTTACATTACATTACATTACATTGCATTTAGCTGACACTTTTATCCAAAGCGACTAATTTATACTTCAAAGTTTTAATTATACTTCTTATCATTCAGAAGCTTTTTGTGTGTGTTTATGTTTTACTGAGTGCTTATTGAGGCAATTTCTATCCCAGTATTCAGTTAACTATTTATTTTCTGTGCACATTACATAGACTAGCTAATATTCTACCTACTGCTTGGGGCTTTGAGTCTTCAAAATGTCCAATGTCACAGACTGGGACTTACTTTAGAGTCAGTTGTATTTACATTCATTATGACTTGTTATGATTCAATGTGAAAGAGTATACTCCCCAATAAATAATGATCACTCACTTCACCACCTCTCTTGACATCTAGGCGCTTGAGAGTGAGTCAGAGGAGAACACAGGGACAGTGGAGAGAGGTCCGTTGCTGAGGTGAGTGATGAAAGGGAAATGACAGTTTAGAGTAAATTGTGATGTGGACTCTCATCCCAGAATGTTAAGGAAATCAGTGGGGATATTGAACAGGAAGCATTTCAGTCAAGGGGCATCATATGACCAATATAGACAGAAGAGCAACATTTATTTGAACATTTAAGTCAATGATACCATTCCTAGGTGAACTTAACATCTGTATGGAGTCAGATCAGTCCTCAATATTAATAATGCTCACAGAAGGATTCACAAATGGTATTTTGGCGATGTATATATAAATGACTCTCCACAACAATATCTCTCAATGCACAATATTGTTATTGTTGTATATAAATGTACAAAAAATGGGCATTTAAACTGCTTTTTATTAATTCAAAGACGGCTCTGAATTAATAATAAAATATGTTTGAAGACATTGCACTTTGGCTCGACCAAAAATCGTTTATAAATGTGCTATATAAATAAAACTTGATTTGGTTTGATTTGATGTTTCCTTTCTTTACTACTGGATGAAATTACAAAATGTACCCATCATTTTCCTCGTGCTAGTATAGCCACATAAACGTATCAAACCACCTGTTAAAATGCACCAGAATACAGGAAATCTATTTTTGTTTTACCCGCACACCCCCCGTTAAAAATTTCCCATTCAGGATGCTTCCTACGCCCATGGCAGAACATGTCCATGTTTACAACTACCTGAACTACAGTGGATGTGGTTTATGTAGATATGGACATAATATTGTTATACAATATAGGATTAGTGTTTGTAAAGTTGCCTAATGCTTTTGAAAACATTATTTTCCAAATGAAATAGGATTACCTTTTGTGATTTGAGGATGTAAACAGATTCAGTATTTCCTTAGCTTAACATTTTCTTAAAACAGAGGTCAGTTTTAAGCCATTACAACTATCTATTAGAAAAGCAACAATTTAAAGGGATCCTATAATGCTCATTTTCAGGTTTCATATTTCTCCCAATAGAACCACATGTCTTACATAGTGATGTCACTTTGTTACGGACGTTAAGGAGTTTAAGGCGTAAGAGAAACTCCCTCTGGAGGGATCTCTGGGATTTTAAAACCCCAAAAAGCAACATAGGGCCTCTTTAATCTTAGTCCTTGGTATATATAGGCACAGCAGTATTGTGTGTATGTCTGATTCTGAGTGTCTGAGAGAGTAAAAATAATATTACAACCTAACTGTCAACTAGCATAAACGTGTGTGTGAGTGTGCGCAGTGCTGTCAGCCCCTTTGTCGCCTTCTCATTGACACCTGAGAGCAGCTTAAAGCACAGCCAGAGAAGTGGAAGATAAAGAGACGAGGGATGGAGAGACGCTAAAAGAGACTGACGTCCATACAAGCATCCCTCAGCCTCTGCACCTCTCCTCTGGCCTTTCCTTCCCTCCTATCCACTACTTTATGATCCACTTCCCCTAAGACCCGCCTCTTCTATTTCCATACTTTACATTATTATTCTTACATGTGAAACAACCCACACACTTTCTGCTGCCTGAAACCAAACACTCCTATTATTCTGGCAACTCTGTGCTTTCCTCTCTATTCGGTAGTGTAGGTTTAAGGAAGGCTTTGGGACCAATGTGTGCACTTATGACTGTTTCTGACTGTGAGGACTCATAATCATGGAGGAGCAGAGCCACAGTAAAATAATGTAACATGATGTGTGAGTCAGAGGAGAATATGAATCTGTGCTTTGTGCCACAGGAGCTCAGGGGCGACTAACCACATGACGGCTTTCAGAAGAAATGCTTATCTGTGGCTGTAGACAAGTAGAAAGCACCAATCACAAAAGCAAAAGAAATGCATCCAAAACGTCGTCTTTAAATATATCGATGCAAATATTCAGTGTTATTCACAACATGGAAGACAATAATTAAGACTGAAGACACCGAGGGCACAGCCTCCATGTTTTAGTGCACATTGAGGTTCTTATGGAGAAACCTCACTCAAAATCAATAAAGCAATATCTTAGAATGTGCAACCCTGTGGTTCGTTCTATACTGCATGTCTAGACAAGGCTGGTGAATGTATAAACAACAAATGTATAAGCAATAAGTAAAATAAAAATAACGATGTGTTTACCAATATAACCCAAATGGCACAGAAGCCACTACCTTACAGAGACACACAACATAAATGACATAATAATAATAATAATAATAATAATAATAATAATACGTTTTATTTCGGGGCGCCTTTCAGGACACCCAAGGTCGCCTTACAGTGCATTTAAAAGTTAAAACAGCTAAAACAAAAACAGAACACAATTTAATCGAACCGACAAGGCAATACAGCAGCATAAAACAGGCAAGACAAGAGTGTGGAGTGACGGAGTGAGAGGAGGATCCGTGATAGCAGGTTGAATGTGTTTTAGAGTGAGTAGGCCAGTTTAAACAGGTGGGTTTTGAGGTGGGATTTGAATGTCGTGATGGAGTCAGACTGTTTGATGTGTGGAGGCAGAGAGTTCCAGTGCCTGGGTGCGGTGCAGCTAAAAGCCCTGGCTCCCATGGTGCTAAGGCGGGAGGTGGGGACAGTCAGGAGTCCGGCTGAGGATGAGCGCAGGGAGCGGGAGGGGGTGTATTCCTGGAGGAGGTTTGAGAGATAGGTGGGGGTGAGGTTGTTGAGGGCTTTGTATGTAAGCAGAAGGTTTTTGTAGTCAATCCGGTGCTGAACAGGGAGCCAGTGAAGTTGGATGAGGATGGGGATGATGTGGTCAGACGATTTGGTACAGGTAATGATCCGGGCAGCCGAGTTTTGAATGATTTGGAGTCTGTTGAGTAGTTTTGTGGGTAGGCCAGAGAGGATAGCATTACAGTGGTCAATCCGGGAAGTGACAAATGCATTAACCAGGATTTCGGTGCTGGATTTTGAAAGCGATGGGCGGAGTCTGGAAATGTTGCGGATATGGAAGAAGGCAGTCCGGGTGATGTTTTTTATGTGTGGTGCAAACGAAAGGGTGCTGTCCAGGATGATGCTAAGGCTTTTGACTTGGCTGGTGAAGGATACAGGGAAACCGTCGATCATGATGCTTGGGGGTGGGGTAGTTACGATTTTGGAGAGGGTGTTTTTTGAGCCGATTAGCAGGGCCTCAGTTTTACTACCATTTAGCTTCAGGAAGTTCCTGCTCATCCAGCTCCTGATATCCTGGAGGCAGGTGGTGAGGGAGGTGGGCGGGAGGGCGGTGTTGGGTTTGGTTGAGATATAGACTTGCGTGTCGTCAGCATAGCAGTGAAAGTGGATGCCATGGTGACGGAGGATTGTGCCTAGTGGGAGGAGGTAAATGATGAATAGGAGTGGACCCAATACTGACCCCTGGGGGACACCCAGTGAAACAGGAGAACACCCTGACCTGTGGTTCCCCAGCTGGACAAACTGTTGTCTGTTGGTACCGACTGTTTAATGTACATTCATTGAAGTACTGTACTTTAGTACACATTTGAGCTACTTATACTTAACTTGAGCATTTCTTTTTTTCTACTAACCTATACTTTTCAGCTACATCTCAGAGGGAAATATGGTACTTTTTACTACATTCATTTAACAGCTTTAGTGTGGAGATTCAGATGGAATATTCAAAATAATTTATATCAATCAATCAATTATGGGTCCACACATGACAGAAGTTAGATTTTCCTTGATAAATGAATGGCTCTACAATACACTAATTTCCATAATATATTGATATTAAAAGCCAGACATAAAGCATTTAACATTAATTTAAAATATAGGATCTTAAAATTGAACAAAAAATAATAATTTCTACATCAATAAACTAAATAGATCAAAAACAGATAACTATCCCACGTAGGGTTGCACATTTTGTGAATCTTCCTTAACCGATAGTTGAACACATTTACAGTCAATTCATCGGGAACAATTTTTGTGCCCAACCAAACAGAATTTTAAAAAGGTGTTTGTGCGAGAGCCCTTATTTTTCCTGTTTGTCCTTTAATAACGGTAATAACTGTTATAACCCTGGATACCAACAGCCAGCATCAGCCGCAGGTTGAGACTAAACAGAGGCGACCAGAGAGACCCAGCACACAGGGCGGGGGGTGGTGGTGGTGGGTGGTGGTGGTGGGGGGCTAACAATAAACTGGACTGTGAGAGAGAGAGAGAGAGAGAGAGAGAGAGAGAGAGAGAGAGAGAGAGGAAGAGAGAAGAGAG